>NC_063067.1:22026701-22109875 GCF_018812025.1 Megalobrama amblycephala
AATTATACATAAAAAAAAATCAAGGGAAAGGCAAAGAGAAAGTGAATAATCTTTGGTTTTCATCCTCAAGAGGACTTTTGCTTTGGGAACCACAAAATAAACTTTTTTTCACATATTTATATATTTACTGTATATATAATCCTGGTATATATTGTGGGTGTTCGAATAAAGATGACAAAGAAACGGATGAATCTTTGGTTTTCATCTGCTTTTTCATTCCTGCAGAAAACAATAAAGACTGAAATATTTCATATATTAAACTTCACCGGCGTGAGACAAAAGCAGAATGGAAACGAACGATATTTATAGATCAGTGTCGCCGCCTTCTGTTTGAACAGTTTCATGTGTATAAATAACATCAGAACGGATCTATGCAGATATTGTCATGTTGAAGTTTCACCACAGACTGCTGGAAGCAGATAAAAACAACGAGACGCCGTCGATTCAACAGAACGTGTTCGTGAGAGTAAAAAAAAGACACAAATGAAGTAAAAACGAGTTAAAAGAGACTGTACACAGTAGTATTCTTGGATCTAACATCAGTGCTGGAGGTATTTATACAAAAACACGCGCTGACCTCTGACCTCACCTGTGCGCTACACGTCTCTGTTCGCTGACGGCAGAACGAACTCAAACAGAGACGAACTTTGGCTGCAGCTTCTTTTGTGATTCTGTTTCAGCACAGAAACGCTGCGATTCTCAAATGATTCTCAAAAGACAGAAAAACGCTCGTGTCTGAAAATACAAACGGAATCCAAAGAAATCTCTGCAGCATCACAGACTGAAGGAGCAGTTTTGTGTCGAGTCGATCTTATGGAAGCTTGTTCAACAGAATAAAAAATAAAAAAGGTACTTCACAGAATTATGACTTGGTTTATCTGAACTCTGACTTGGTTTCTTGGGAAATCCGACTTGGAACTCAGGCAAGTCCGACTAGGAAATCCAACTGGAATTAGGAATAAGATCTTAAGCTGACTGTTATAGTTTACTATATTGTTATTTTCTATATTGTAATTTTAAATATTTTATATTTAATATAAATAAATTCATATATTCATATTTAATATTTAAGTTTTTTTTTTCACATTATAGACATGTTTTTTTTTGTCTCCAAAAATATTTTGCAGTTCGTCTCCTAAATTAATCATTTTGGGGGGAGATTGGGAATGCTTCCTGAATATACAGTATGTGTTCTCCATGTATTAATATTGTTATTCCGCATTGTGCCTGCAGGTGGCACTGTCACTTTGTAATTATTAGTGTTCTTTAAAGGTGCTCTAAGTTATGTCATGCGTTTTTAGGCCAAAACATTTTTTGTCACATACAGCAAACATCTCGTCACTATCCGCTAGCAAAAAAACGCGGTCTCTGTAGTCGCCACAAGCTCCAAAAACGGCAACAAAAACAAACTGGTGCAGCCTGGACCACTTAACACAGGGGCCTCAAATTGGCGGGGGCCGTTTCTGTGATTGACACCTCATAGGAGGGCCATATTAACATTCAAGCGCAAGAAAGCGCAACATTTCAGAAAATTTACTTTCCTTTGCATTATTTCTCATTTACTTCAAATTTCATTAGGCCTACTAAAATATTTTTATACCTATACTATAAATATTTTATTTACCATACTAAATGTAAACAGCAGTGTCTCTCTCATTGTTACAGAGTGCAATATAATTATATAATACTATTACTAATATAATACTACTAATATAATACTATTAATTGCAATAGTCTGGTGCAACTTCTCACATCCAACAAGGTGCATGGAATAAAAAAATTACTAATTTAGGAACAAAACCAGCAACACTTGTGGCGTGGAGGAGTCAGAAATAAACAAAAAACTGGAGCTAGCCTATATATCAACTTTATTTTTGCCAAAAAATACAAATCTCTCATTGTTACAATACATACATTATTAGTTTTTAACATTAGTTTTTAATCCCTGAATACATTTGTACTCTCTTCTGTTTCTTGACAGACACCTGCAGCGCTTGTGCTCACACAGCTGGGCCACATTTGTCCAAGATGCCGTTTGAGCATCGGTAACGTTTAATGGTTGCGTCGGACGCATTTCGGTGGTTTAAATCGACGCTCGTGACTTAAAGTCGAGTGCTTTTACTGTAATTTAGGCAAGCGCGCTCATAATAGAAGTGATTGAGAGCGCGGCTCATGGTTGCATAGCAACGACAGACGCCACTGGAGCGAAAGCGCATTAGAAAGGAGAATGCGGCGCGGCCGCTTATGTGACGCGATATGTGAATGTCCCCTTAGAACGGCGAAGAGGAGGAGGAGGAGGGAGGGTCTAGCTAGCATCTGTTTTGTTTGACAACACTTCGAACGTCAACAGGAAGTTACTCCACCCAAGGATCGCTTAGAGCACCTTTAATATAAATTTAGGAGTATCCCTGAATGTTTGCTGTTTTTAATATGGTTTACCTCTAAGTGTTTCTATGATATCTTAATAAAAAAATACATAACAACATAATAAAAAAGTAAAATACTTTAATACTTTTAGAAATCATTTACCAACTGAGCAAGCAAATAAAAAAATGACAGAATGTGTATGCCAATTATGCCTTCTCCACATACAGTTTTGTGAAAAAAATCTTTTAGTTTTAGGTTAAATGTGTGAATTACTGTGGTTGATCATTTTAGCCACTCGTAATTCATTTTTAACATTTTTAATTGTTGTTGGAAGCTTGAAGAAAAGCACTAAAACTTTGCAGGGTTGCTAATTTCACCATGTTCATGTATAGATCATTGTGTGTTTTAAAGAGAAAGATGAAGAATGTTGACATGTAGCCTACAGCCTACTGAGCATAAATAAACAGTAGGATATATATATATATATACACACACACACACACACACACAAACACACACAGTACAGTCCAAAAGTTTGGAACCACTAAGATTTTTAATGTTTTTAAAAGAAGTTTCGTCTGCTCACCAAGGCTACATTTATTTAATTAAAAATACAGTAAAAACATTAATATTGTGAAATATTATTACAATTTAAAATAACTGTTTTCTATTTGAATATATTTGACAAAGTAATTTATTCCTGTGATGCAAAGCTGAATTTTCAGCATCATTACTCCAGTCTTCAGTGTCACATGATCCTTCAGAAATCATTCTAATATGCTGATCTGCTGCTTAAGAAACATTTAATGTGTACAATTGTACAAAATATTTGTGTACAATATTTTTTTTCAGGATTATTTGATGAATAGAAAGTTCAAAAGAACAGTGTTTATCTGAAATCTAATCTTTTGTAACATTATAAATGTCTTTACTGCCACTTTTGATTGATTTAATGCATCCTTGCTGAATAAAAGTATTCATTTCTTTAAATTCTTCTCAAAAAAATAAAAAAAAATTCTTACTGACCCCAAACTTTTGAACGGTAGTGTATAATGCTACAGACGCTTTGTATTTCAGATAAATGCTGTTCTTTTGAACTTTCTATTCATCAAGGAATCCTGAAAAAAAAAGTACACAACTGTTTTCAACATTGAAAATAATCATCAATGTTTCTTGAGCAGCAGATCAGCATATTAGAATGATTTCTGAAGGATCATGTGACACTGAAGACTGGAGTAATGATGCTGAAAATTCAGCTTTGCATCACAGGAATAAATTACTTTGTCAAATATATTTAAATAGTACACAGTTATTTTAAATTGTAATAATATTTCACAATATTACTGTTTTTACTGTATTTTTAATTAAATAAATGTAGCCTTGGTGAGCAGACGAAACTTCTTTTAAAAACATTAAAAATCTTAGTGGTTCCAAACTTGTGGACTGTACATGTGTGTGTGTGTGTGTGTGTGTGTGTGTGTGTGTGTGTGTGTGTGTGTGTGTGTGTGTGTGTGTGTGTGTGTGTGAACGTAACTTCGTTCGACGCTGAAACGAAATTACATTACCGAAAATAGTTTCTGTAATAAAGAGTGCACTAATATTTTCAGTGTCGCTTTAAAACGAAACAGGAAACTCATGAATATTCATGTAAGCTCCGCCCAGTTTCGCCGAAAATCTAAATAGAATATTTCAGATCAGCTCCTGCATCTGCTGATGGGCTTATATTCACTAATGGGAGTCCATCATTAATTACATTCGTAGTTTTGTAGAAGAAACATTTTAGTGATTAAATCAAAATGGCTGAAGAAGCTGAAAACTGGGATGAGCATTCAGAAGATGGTGCGATAATGAATGTCTTTAAATACTTAAGTCTTTCTGTGTGATATAATTATCAATGTCTGATAGAATTATAAGTCAGATCTATAATTATATATTATTTTATTATTTTTATTATTCTATGCAAATTCCCCTGTAACATGAAAGTGAAACTATAACCAGCACCGGATTTTAGATGAACTATATACAAGTCTATTTAAATTAAGAAAACTGAATATTATTTATTTTGAAATCAAGGAATCCACAAAACACAGACTTCAGATTCAGATCATAATTCTGAAGAAAGAGCATCAGGAGGAGATTCTGGTGAGTGAAGCTTTAATAAAGGTCTGTTGTGTTTTATTATATAGTGACCAAATCTGAAACAGCATGTTTAATTTGAACATGTTTCATACATGTATTGACATGTCAAACAATAACAACAACAAAACAACAACAGTTATTTCTATTCTGTAGTTTTATCATGAAAATGAAAATGAAAGTAATCAAGCTTTGAAATGTATTTCCTCTTCATCAGTGACTCTGCCTTGTGGTCATCAAAGGCCAGCACATTATATCATCGCATGGTTCAAGTATTATCTGAAACAGGCAGTGCTTTCTGTACACACTTCCTGACAGATACTGATTCCTGCGCTGCCTTTACATCTTTAACCAGATCTCATATTTCAGAGACAGACTGAGTTCACTTGTCCTGGATTTAATGCGGGCCAGAAGAGAACCTGTGGAGCGAAGCTGTCTTACCAGGACATCTGCCGACTGATTCCTCTGACGAGCAAACAGAGGGAATTCTTAGAGGAGAAACTCTGTCTTCTCACTGCAGGAAAGCTCTGCGACTTCAAAGCTGTGAGCTATTTTTCCTGAACCAGAAATTCCTTACAAAATAGTTTACCAGAAAATCTAATGACACGTTCATCAGTGTCACCATTCACTTCCAGTGTGCTTGATCTTTGGGTGAACCATCTCTTAAAAGTATGCTCAATCTAGTTTGTGTACAGCTTACAAAATAACCAGTTCATGCCTATACTGTAGTCCGTCACACAGTAACCCAAACCCCCGTCTGACCATTTCTGAAGTGTCCAGGGTGCCGGTCCTTTGTGGAAAGACGAGATGAGTCAAACCTGTGTGTACACTGCACTATCTGCACTGCCATCAAGAAACAGACATACACTTTCTGCTGGAGCTGCCTGAGGGAGTGGAAGGGGCCTACCCATAATGCTGTGCGCTGCGGAAACGAGGGCTGTGGAAAGAAAGTGGTAGATACACTGCATATCTCCATTGGAAAAGACCAAAGCTTTCTGAACTTTTGGTTTATTTATGAAATAATGAAAAGGGCTTCAGATTAATTTTGTATCTAGCAAAAGTATTTCTGTTGCTTCTGAACAGATAACTGAAGATTCTCTTGTGTCATGCAGTCCTGAATTTAAACAGGAGAAACTTCGAAGAAATGGGAAATGATGTAAGTATTATCAAAGACATTAAAGGTCCCGTTTTTCGTGGTTTTTTGAAGCTTTGATTGTGTTTATAGTGTGCAATATAACATGTGTTCATGTTTCGCGTGTAAAAAAACACAGTATTTTTCACATAATTTACTTATCTGTATACCGCTGTTTCCACTGTCATAAAAACGGGCTGATGACTTCCTTGTTCTATGAAGTCCCTCCTTCAGAAATACGTAACGAGTTCTGATTGTGCCAGCGGTTCCTGTGTTGTGATTCGACAGCAGTTTAGCGCATCTTGCCCGGAAAGGTCACGCCTCTTACCATAACGTGGAGATGCACGCGCTCAGTGTTATTGTAAACATGTCTTTAATTTTACCCTATCAATTTGAGCCGGAATCAGACCCGGTGATTGGACTGCGGGATGAAAATAACAGCGTTTCGACGACATGGCGACAAACACACTCTACAAACGCAACTCTTGTGTATTCCTGTGGGCGGAGGTTAGTCAAAAAACTGTTTTAGTGACGTCATTAAAGAAGGAAGTAGAGGGATGTAGTCCAAACTGGCCGTTCGATGTAGGCGACTTCTGTTAAATAAAATATCTCGCTTGGCATTGAACTTTGAGCTTTAAAATTTTACAGATTTTATTTATACTCTAACAACAACATTACACACTAACTAAAGTTTGAAACATGGGATCACGAAGAACGGGACCTTTAAGAAAGAATCTGAGATTGACCTCTACTTTCATACATGTGGACACACTTTGCATCATTAAATTGCTTGTGTAACAATCCCTCACAAAAAAAGACGTGTGCTATTACTATACTTCTTTTAAACTAAAATAAGACAGTCTACTTTTTATGTACTTCTCAGAAATATTCTTAAAATTACACTTCACTACACTTGACTTATAATTACAGAAAAGTATATTTGGCTTATACTTCTACTCAGTCTTTTGACTGAGATATACTTAAAGTATAATTAAGTCCAATGTTACTGTACAAAGGAATTTACTGAATTGATCCATATTTTCACTGTTGTACAGTAGGGGGTGCTGTTAAGCATCTTCTGAAAAACTACAGAATCTCTGGATCAAAATGCAGGAGAAGAAGCAAAAATGAGCAACAAATGAAAAAACTAGTTGTGTACTCAGTTTACTACTGTTACACATAAAGTACATATATATATATATATATATTATATATATATATATATATATATTTAAAAAAATTAAAAATGTACTTTTATACTAAAAAGTTGGCCAATTTAGTCCCAAGCAGTATTGTAATAGTACACTTACAAGTATGCTACTAGGAGTACATTGATACAAGAATACTTACTACATAAAGTATACCTAAAAATATAAAGTTGGGCTGCGTCTGAAATCCAACACTTTCTCAAGTAGGCACTAAAGAAGCTAAAAAAGCTAAAAAAGTGTGTTCTATATAGTATGAATGTAATCTGGACTCACTACATTCACCATGTTGTCGTTATCATGTGACGTACCAGCGTCAGTTGCGTCACTTCACTGCCATTCACAAAAAATCCTCTCCTGTGGCCTCATGGGATAGTAAAGTGTCTATCATATGCACACTTCAAAATTTCACTGGAAATAGTAGGTCATCAGAGTACTTTTTGCCTGCTCTTTTACTCTTATATGAATACTGTGAATTCAGACATATTACTTTTGTCACATACTGTTTGTAGGGAAGTATGTGATTTCGGATGCAGCCTAGAACTTTACTTAATAAAATGTACTTGAAGTATGCTTATTTTTTGCAAGGGATGTCATAAAAAACACTTATTGTGATAACTGTCCTGAATTTATTTTGAATTCCTCTTTCTTTTTTCTCAAGATTTACCCAATGAAGGACGAGTCCTCTGACAGAAAACGTCTAGCGCTCCTAATTAATAATGTGGAGTTTGAATATTTAAATGACCGTGTCGGGGCAGATAAGGATGAGTCGAGGATGGAGAGACTGATGAAGGGTCTCGGTTACACGGTGGTGACACTAAGAGACCTCACGGCACAGGTACTGTGTGTGTGTGTGTGTGTGTGTGTGTGTGTACAATATGAACAGCTGAACAGAATCACGCAGTTGTTGACGGTTTGATTCCCAGGGTATGAAATGTGCCATGAAAGACTTCGCCCTGCGACAGGAGCACTTCCAATCAGACAGCTGCTTCGTGGTGTTCATGTCACATGGAAACGCTACTGGAATCTGTGGAGTTTCCTGCATAGTGACTTCTAAAGGGGTAGAGGACATTTTCTCCATAGATGAAATTTTTAATAGCTTGAACACTCCAAACTGTCCTGGACTGCGAGACAAACCCAAAATCATCCTTATCCAGTCATGTCGGGGTGGTAAGTTTACAGATTAACAGGAAGTGACTCATTCTGAAGTGACTCATGTTCATACTTCATACATTGTCTCAGCAAATTACGTAGCAAGACACAAATTATAGCACTTAAATTCAGTCTAAACAACTCTAAACAATCCAAATTTATTTAGGCTTAAAACCTCGGCTACCCATCAAGCCAGTAACAATAAAACATTAACAATATCATTAACATTAACAATAAATTCTTTAAGCACTACGACAGTGTCACAGCATGTGCATGACCTCTGAGCTTTAGTGCACCTTTGAAACTGGATATTTTTACAGCTCTCAGCACAGCGCTTCTGCGACATGATTCACACTATCAGCAGATGTTGCCCTGATTCTCTCCTGTTTCTCATGTTACAGAAAAAGATGGATGTGTGGAGTTCGAGGACAGTGTGCCAAAACAAGAGCACGTTGAGAAGGACTTCTGCTGCCTGAGGTCCTGTACTCCAGGTGAACACATTTAGATAATATTGTAACATTCCACTAAATATATATTGTATGGTCAACAAAGAACAACGTAACCTTCATGCATTGCTATACTTTGCTAGTATTTAAGCTGTCATACAGTAATGTGTGTTCTTTATTCAGATACTGTGTCCTACAGGACTGAGATTGGCTCAGATTTCTTCAAGGATATAGTGGAAGTATTTAATCAGCACGCTTGTGAGGATGAGATTTTGGAGCTTTTCAGAAAGGTAATGTTATGAACTTCTCAGTTTTATTGTTTAGTGTTGTCGTAGTATTTCACTGCATGTCACTAAATATAACTCAGATCATAAGTCTGATACAAGGAAAATAACATAATAAAGGAACAACACGTTTTTTAGTTGACCATGTTAGTATGTTTAGTTATTTTTATTTTGTCCAACATTTTTTTAAACAGGTCCTTAAGAAGTTTAAGGAGAATCATCCATGTCAAATGCCATGCATAGACAGAACAACATTGTCTAAAAAGTTCTACCTCTTCCCTGGGCTGTGAAATAAAATGACTTGAAATCTGCTCTCCTTTATAAGAAATGTCTTCTTTTTATTCTCACCTTTTATATATTTGTTTAAAATATTTCTATATCCAAGACTTAAATACCTGCAAACTCCAAAGTGGTGAAAAAGGTGACATGTTTACAAAGTAAATAATAGTAGGGGGGTCTGGTGGCATCCTCCCCCAGGAGAAAATGTTTGTGATTTTAGCATATAAACTAAGCATTCCGGTGCACTCTGACAAAAAACAACATTTGCTTAAAAAAAACCAAACAAACAAACAAAAAAAACATTTATTGATACTAGGGCTGGGCATTGACACAAATTTCACAACTGGATTTGATTTTGATTCAGAAGCTTGTGATTTGATTACCTTCAATTCAATAATGATTAATTTGGTACGGTGCATGGCAAATTTCCTCAAAGAAAAAATCTACTATCTATCTACTAATGCTGTAAATTATACAGGGAACCACAGCTGGTATATATAATAATGTTTTTTAATAAATTTTTAATGACAAAATTATGTTTCTACTTGTTATTAATATCAGCCTAAACATTTAAATGGTGGCTTTAATAAAACGGTTTTATACATTAAGTATTGAAGCACATGTTAAGTATATAAATATGCAATAGCCTATAGTCACAGTGGATATATATATACAGGTGCTGGTCATATAATTAGAATATTATCAATAGATATACTGAATTTGGGATTTTCCTTAGTTGTGAGTTATAATCATCAAAATTAAAAGAAATAAACATTTGAAATATATCAGTCTGTGTGTAATGAATGAATATAATGTACAAGTTTCACTTTTTGAATGGAATTAGTGAAATAAATCAACTTTTTGATGATATTCTAATTATATGACCAGCACCTGTATGTTGACCTTGGACTCATTTCAATTGGGAGAATCCACTGTAAGTAATGCTGTGCCATTTTCTACAATCTTACATGTTTCATGAAGTTATAAGCTGAAATGCCATGTGATAACTACATTTTAGTTTTAGTTAGCATCTGTGCACCTGTGGGGATTTATGTGTCGTAATTACATGATTGGCTTATTGGATTATGCTGATATTGGACTAATTTTAATAATGAGAATCTGCTGTAAATAATGATGTTGTCACAGTTCCCTCATCTCCAGGACTCCATCTCCCATGATCCTCGTGTTTCCTCACCTGCACTCACTTCCCTCGTCTTCTCCCCATCATCACTGATCACCGGCACCTGGACTCCTTCATCAGCACTCCCCATATAATGGACTCACTCCCTTCACTCCCTGTCGGATCTTGTTGTTGTCTAAATGTACCTGTGTGTGTATCTTTTCCTGTGTTCCTTCATTAAAAGTACCCTAACTGTGGATATCCGTTACGTCTTGTCTCTTCAACACCAGCGTACCGTAACAGATGTTTCATGAAGTTACAAGCCAAAAACTGGATGCATCGGTTTATTATTTACTTATGGGTCTTGAGGGGCTTCACGTAAAAAAACGTGCATTTCTATAATGCATATAATGCATAATATAAAGTGCTCTATTTTCACACACTAATTTTGTACTTAATATACTAAAAATTCTTCTTTAGTACTTCTTAGGATCATCTTAAAGGTGGTAAAGAGGTTCTTTTTGTCAACTGAGTTTTTGAAATGAGCGCATGGGTAAGAACAACCCCCCTCCTTCACAGCTCATTTAGAGGGAACGCCTCCCAAAACTCGCGCACGAGAGTGTTTACCACCGGCATTCGCTGTGTTATTAAGCCGGGCACACATTTAATGACAAGCTAAAACATTCTGACTATGCTCAACATACAGCGATTGTTTCCTGCTCCTGAAGCAGATTTATATACTTTCACATGGAATCTGAACACCGACTATAATCGCAGACTGAAAGCAACTGGCTCTGACTGGATGCGTTTGAGCGCGATCAGTCATAAGTATCAATTTACATTCATAATCGGCCTTACAATCGTTAAGTGTGTGCGCGACTTAAAGCCGTGGATTCACTATGTCGGACTCACCGCAGGTGACTCATAATCTGCAGTTGTTACTCCTGTCTCCTGACAAAAACATTGCATGCAGCGCCTGTGGAGTGTGGAAAGTTATTGGAGCGCGCAGCCCCGCTCGTCTCTCACATGGATCGCCATGGCAGTGATTGACAAGCCAGAGGGCCAATCGTTTACGCGATCATCGCGTAAACGATTGGCTGATGTTTTTAAGGCCCTACCTTGTGCACAGATGATGTATATTAATATTATTACTTTCAGTGCACCTAATAAATAGTCTTTTATCAGTTAGTAAAGACAGTTTCAAATAATATTGCAAAAATGTATAAAACAAAACATCCTCTTTAGCACCTTTAAGAACATCTAAGTGTACTCAACTGTGCTATTTTGAGACAGCATGAAATATGAACTAAAATGTGCTTTTAATATATCTCTGTATTTAAAAAATATATTGTTACCACTTGTAGTACACTATGGGTTCAAATGTACTATAAGTGATATCTAAATAAATTTTTTAAATACAGAGATAGTATATTAAAAGCACATTTTAGTTCATATTTCAGGACTGTACCATAGTACTGAGACTGCTCTCATTAGAGTTACTAATGATTTGCTCTTATCATCAGATCCTGGTTGTATTTCTCTATTAGTGTTACTGGATCTTAGTGCTGCATTTGACACTATTGATCATAATATTCTTCTAAATAGACTCAAAAACTATGTTGGCATTAGTGGAATTGGATTGGCATGGTTCAAATCATACTTATCTGACCGTTATCAGTCTGTAGTAAACGATGAGATGTCATATCGATCACAAGTTAAATATGGAGTACCGCAAGGCTCAGTACTAGGACCGTTGCTTTTCACTCTGTACATGCTACCCTTGGGAGATATCATTAGGAAGCATGGCGTTAGTTTTCATTGTTACGCTGATGATACTCAGCTCTATATTTCTTCATGCCCTGACGAAACTTACCAATTCGCTAAATTAAAGGAATGGATAGCTGATATAAAAAACTGGATGACCAGTAATTTCCAACTACTAAAAACTTCTTCACGTAATAACCTAAAATATTGTCTAACACTTGATGGCTGCTCTGTTAAGTCTTCGTCGTCAGCTAGGAACCTGGGTGTGCTCTTTGATACCAATCTTTCATTTGAAGGCCATGTTACTAGCATCTGTAAAACCGCATTCTTCCATCTTAAAAATATATCTAAACTACGACATATGCTCTCAATGAAGAATGCAGTACAGTTAGTTCATGTAATAATAATAATAATAAAAATACATTTTATTTCTTAGGCGCCTTTCAGGACCCTCAAGGTCACCTAAAGGTCATGTGTTCATGACCTCAAAGCTAGATTACTGTATTGCTCTACTGGGTGGTTGTTCTGCTCGCCATCCCATGCCAGAGCCTTGTCTTGCCCTTAGTACACCCTGAACCATGGCCCAGGTCCTCCAGTGCACCGGGACCCGACGCTCCAAGGCTCAGGTACTCCCACGCTCCAAGGCTCAGGTCTTCCCACGCTCCAAGGCTCAGGTACTCCCACGCTCCAAGGCTCAGGTCTTCCCACGCTCCAAGGCTCAGGTTCTCCCACGCTCCAAGGCTCAGGTCCTCCAGTGCACCGGGACCCCACGCTCCATGGCTCAGGTTCTCCCACGCTCCAAGGCTCAGGTCCTCCAGTGCACCGGGACCCCACGCTCCATGGCTCAGGTCCTCCCACGCTCCAAGGCTCAGGTCCTCCCATGCTCCAAGGCTCAGGTCCTCCCACGCTCCAAGGCTCAGGGACCCCACGCTCCATGGCTCAGGTCCTCCCACGCTCCAAGGCTCAGGTCCTCCCATGCTCCAAGGCTCAGGTCCTCCCACGCTCCAAGGCTCAGGGACCCCACGCTCCATGGCTCAGGTCCTCCCACGCTCCAAGGCTCAGGTCCTCCCACGCTCCAAGGCTCAGGTCCTCCCACGCTCCAAGGCTCAGGTTCTCCCACGCTCCAAGGCTCAGGTCCTCCAGTGCACCGGGACCCCACGCTCCAAGGCTCAGGTTCTCTCATGCTCCAAGGCTCAGGTCCTCCAGTGCACCGGGACCCCACACTCCAAGGCTCAGGTCCTCCCACGCTCCAAGGCTCAGGTCCTCCCACGCTCCATGGCTCAGGTCCTCCCACGCTCCAAGGCTCAGGTTCTCCCATGCTCCATGGCTCACGTCCTCCCACGCTCCAAGGCTCAGGTCCTCCCACGCTCCAAGGCTCAGGTCTTCCAAGGCTCAGGTCCTCCCACGCTCCAAGGCTCAGGTCCTCCCACGCTCCAAGGCTCAGGTCCTCCCAAGGCTCAGGTACTCCCACGCTCCATGGCTCACGTCCTCCCACGCTCCAAGGCTCAGGTCCTCCCACGCTCCATGGCTCACGTCCTCCCACGCTCCAAGGCTCAGGTCCTCCCACGCTCCAAGGCTCAGGTCCTCCCAAGGCTCAGGTCCTCCCACGCTCCATGGCTCACGTCCTCCCACGCTCCAAGGCTCAGGTCCTCCCACGCTCCATGGCTCAGGTCCTCCCATGCTCCAAGGCTCAGGTCCTCCCACGCTCCAAGGCTCAGGTCCTCCCACGCTCCATGGCTCAGGTCCTCCCACGCTCCAAGGCTCAGGTCCTCCCACGCTCCAAGGCTCAGGTCCTCCCAAGGCTCAGGTACTCCCACGCTCCATGGCTCACGTCCTCCCACGCTCCAAGGCTCAGGTCCTCCCACGCTCCATGGCTCAGGTCCTCCCACGCTCCAAGGCTCAGGTCCTCCCACGCTCCATGGCTCAGGTCCTCCCAAGGCTCAGGTACTCCCACGCTCCATGGCTCAGGTCCTCCCACGCTCCAAGGCTCAGGTCCTCCCACGCTCCATGGCTCAGGTCCTCCCAAGGCTCAGGTACTCCCACGCTCCATGGCTCACGTCCTCCCACGCTCCAAGGCTCAGGTCCTCCCACGCTCCATGGCTCAGGTCCTCCCACGCTCCAAGGCTCAGGTCCTCCCACGCTCCATGGCTCAGGTCCTCCCAAGGCTCAGGTACTCCCACGCTCCATGGCTCAGGTCCTCCCACGCTCCAAGGCTCAGGTCCTCCCACGCTCCATGGCTCAGGTCCTCCAAGGCTCAGGTACTCCCACGCTCCATGGCTCACGTCCTCCCACGCTCCAAGGCTCAGGTCCTCCCACGCTCCAAGGCTCAGGTCCTCCCACGCTCCATGGCTCAGGTCCTCCCAAGGCTCAGGTACTCCCACGCTCCATGGCTCAGGTCCTCCCACGCTCCAAGGCTCAGGTCCTCCCACGCTCCATGGCTCAGGTCCTCCCAAGGCTCAGGTACTCCCACGCTCCATGGCTCACGTCCTCCCACGCCCCAAGGCTCAGGTCCTCCCAAGGCTCAGGTACTCCCACGCTCCATGGCTCACGTCCTCCCACGCTCCATGGCTCAGGTCCTCCCACGCTCCAAGGCTCAGGTCCTCCCACGCTCCATGGCTCAGGTCCTCCCACACTCCAAGGCTCAGGTCCTCCCACGCTCCAAGGCTCAGGTCCTCCCAAGGCTCAGGTCCTCCCACGCTCCATGGCTCACGTCCTCCCACGCTCCAAGGCTCAGGTCCTCCCACGCTCCAAGGCTCAGGTCCTCCCACGCTCCAAGGCTCAGGTCCTCCCAAGGCTCAGGTCCTCCCACGCTCCATGGCTCACGTCCTCCCACGCTCCAAGGCTCAGGTCCTCCCACCCTCCATGGCTCAGGTCCTCCCATGCTCCAAGGCTCAGGTCCTCCCACGCTCCAAGGCTCAGGCACTCCCACGCTCCATGGCTCACGTCCTCCCACGCTCCAAGGCTCAGGTCCTCCCACGCTCCATGGCTCAGGTCCTCCCATGCTCCAAGGCTCAGGTCCTCCCACGCTCCAAGGCTCAGGTCCTCCCACGCTCCATGGCTCAGGTCCTCCCATGCTCCAAGGCTCAGGTCCTCCCACGCTCCAAGGCTCAGGTCCTCCCAAGGCTCAGGTACTCCCACGCTCCATGGCTCACGTCCTCCCACGCTCCAAGGCTCAGGTCCTCCCACGCTCCATGGCTCAGGTTCCCACGCTCCAAGGCTCAGGTCCTCCCACGCTCCATGGCTCAGGTCCTCCCAAGGCTCAGGTACTCCCACGCTCCATGGCTCATGTCCTCCCACGCTCCAAGGCTCAGGTCCTCCCAAGGCTCAGGTCCTCCCAAGGCTCAGGTCCTCCCACGCTCCATGGCTCACGTCCTCCCACGCTCCAAGGCTCAGGTCCTCCACCCTCCATGGCTCAGGTCCTCCCATGCTCCAAGGCTCAGGTCCTCCCACGCTCCAAGGCTCAGGTCCTCCCACGCTCCATGGCTCACGTCCTCCCACGCTCCAAGGCTCAGGTCCTCCCACGCTCCATGGCTCAGGTCCTCCCATGCTCCAAGGCTCAGGTCCTCCCACGCTCCAAGGCTCAGGTCCTCCCACGCTCCATGGCTCAGGTCCTCCCATGCTCCAAGGCTCAGGTCCTCCCACGCTCCAAGGCTCAGGTCCTCCCAAGGCTCAGGTACTCCCACGCTCCATGGCTCACGTCCTCCACGCTCCAAGGCTCAGGTCCTCCCACGCTCCATGGCTCAGGTTCCCACGCTCCAAGGCTCAGGTCCTCCCACGCTCCATGGCTCAGGTCCTCCCAAGGCTCAGGTACTCCCACGCTCCATGGCTCAGGTCCTCCCACGCTCCAAGGCTCAGGTCCTCCCACGCTCCATGGCTCAGGTCCTCCCAAGGCTCAGGTACTCCCACGCTCCATGGCTCAGGTCCTCCCAAGGCTCAGGTACTCCCACGCTCCATGGCTCACGTCCTCCCACGCTCCATGGCTCAGGTCCTCCCACGCCCCAAGGCTCAGGTCCTCCCAAGGCTCAGGTCCTCCCACGCTCCAAGGCTCAGGTCCTCCCACGCCCCAAGGCTCAGGTACTCCCAAGGCTCAGGTACTCCCACGCTCCATGGCTCAGGTCCTCCCATGCTCCACGGCTCAGGTCTTTTCGTTTTCGTACCAGCTGCGAGTGTGTGTGTGAAGCTGCACTTGGCCATCTGCTTTGGTTGTTGTTTCAAGAGAAAGAGACTATTAAACTGTGATTATCGCACTCTCTCGCCTCTGGGTCCTGCATTTTTAACAATTGTTAATATGTAATTCATTATTTCCAGTAGCTCATTGCTTCTATACCTTCAAGTAAAATGCTAACAGTGATTGTAAATGAATTGCCTAAATTATTACATTATTTGCTATCTCCATTCTCTAAATTGTAATGTTGTCATGCATTCTCTGTAAAGCTGCTTTGAAATTATGTGTATTGTGAAAAGTGCTACAAAAATAAATGTGAATTGAATTGAAAAGGTTTATTTAAACATTTGATCATAATGTTATCTTCATTCAAAAGATTAAATATCAGCTTGAATCAACTTGGCTTGTGTGTGTGTAACATTGTATCAGGCGATCAACATGTTCAATAAACTGTGTAAATCAAGCAATCACGCAAGCAATACTGATATTGTAGATGTCTTTTCACACTATATTAACATTTTCTCACAGAGTAAGGTGACCAGATTTCTGAAATGGAAACCGGGGACATTTCCTAATTGAGTGGTCAAAGTACCACCAAAATCTCATTTGTTATTATCTATTAATTAAAAAATGGGGACGGGGTGTCACGTGGCTCTGGCGAAGATGGCTGGTTGATTGATCTGCTCTGACTACCTGCACACAAAAAAATTTATAATACCCCTGTAAACTTAACTAACTCCGATCAAAACTAACAATTTGAGCATGTCCAAACATCTTACTGCAAAACAGTGTGACATTTTTACTAGAGCATGAAAAACAGGAACAGAAAAACTGAAATCTCAGGCCGACCCAGACCTGGCTGCCATGGCGGACACATCAGATGTGTTAGCTGAACTAAAAACGATGAGAACGGAGCTTGGAACCAAATTGGACAGCATTGAAAAAAAAATAAGTGAAGTTTCATTGTCCGATAAGACATTAGAGAACAACTTGACAGAAATTAAAACTGCGGTAATATCCAACGAAAAAAGAATCGATGACGCGGAAGACCGCATCGTGGCGGTGGAAAGCCAACTGGATACAGCTGACTCTTTCATCACTTCAGCATCTAAACGCTTGAATCTTCTGGAGGCAAAGGTTGACGATTTAGAAAACCGCAGCAGGAGAAAGAATCTCTGACTGTTCGGCCTCTGTGAAGGTGCAGAAGGCTCAAGGCCGCTCATGGATTTTGTCAAAGACATGCTGCCTCGGTGGACGGACACAACACCTGACACGCCGTTCTCTCTGGAGCGGGTTCACAGAACGTTAGCCCCAGCCAAACCTAACCAACACAGACCCGTTCTTATCCGCTTTCTTAAGTTTCAGGAAAAAGAACTAGTGTTTCAGCTACAAGACGCAAAGAAATCACCTACGATGGAATGAGGCTATTTTTCTCCAAGGACTTCTCAGCTGAAATTATGCAACAGCACCAGTAGTTTAACAATGTCAAAAAGCTGTTAGTTGATAAAGGGATGTATTGTGGATTCCTCGTTCAACCCTGTAAACTGTGAATTCTGCATGACAAAAAGATTTACTTGTTCTGATCTCCCAAAGAAGCCGAGGAGTTCTATCGCAGCATTGGCTAAACTATTCGTGTGAGTAACTGTGGATCGGATTTAAGTTATGAATAAACTAGTTAGGGTATAAATATTGAGCTTGCTAAGAATGAAAAAGACGGAAAATATCGTATTATGTTAACTTTTGCATAAATATGTTTGTTACATCATCAGTATTATATTCTCATGCCTTTGCATTGTTAGTCTTTGACTTGACAAGGTCACTCCTTTTTTTTCTTCTTAGTGTAAATTTGTGTCCTGTGAGATTTGAGCACAATTTCACTGGTTATTATATGTCCAGAGTTCGCTCGATTACGGGCCTGCCTTGTCGTTTGGGGATAGGGCTCGTGCCAAAAGGGAAAGGGGGTGGGAGGGAGACGGGAGTTTGTAGTTCGGTTCAGTGTACTGTATTTAATCTTTTAGTTTTGAGTGTACAAATGGTCAATCTGTATAATCCAAGCACCACTGTAAAATGGAAAATGTATGTAAAGTGATAACATGGAATATCAAAGGGTTAGGCCACCCTATCAAGCGCAAACAAGTGCTTACTTTTCTTAAGAAAGAAAAAGTTAATATTGCCTTTCTGCAGGAAACCCATCTGTCTGATATAGAACATCAAAAACTTGAGAGTTATTGGGTGGGCCAAGTATTCTTTTCTAGCTATACAACTCAAAAAAGAGGAACAGCTATACTCATTCATAAAAATGTACCTTTTTTACTTAAAGAAAAACAGAGTGATAGAGAAGAAAGATTTATTTTAATCAAAGGTACCCTGTATGGTCAAGAAATTACTTTAATGAATATCTATGCTCCCAATATAGACACAGGATTTTAATTGTTGTTTTGATGCAAATTTAGACAGGTCCACATTTTCACTGTGTAATTACAATTCATCTAAAGCCCTAAAATTGGCCTCCAGTGAAGTAGGCTTAGTTGATATATGGATTGAATTAAACCCTGGAACCAGAGATTATACATTTTATTCAACAAGACATAAATCATACTCACGCATAGATATATTTCTTTTGCCACAAGAGTATATTCCTTTTGTAAACTTATGTAGTGTCGGATCAATCCTCATATCAGATCACGCACCAGTCTATCTTAATCTGTCTATAGGTCAAGGTTTACCTCAGCATAAACACTGGAGGTTTTATTCCTCATTACTTGATAATAATGATGGATGTAGTAACATTAAAGAAAGGTTAAAATATTATATAACTGATAATGCTGCCTCTGATGTTTGACCAGGCAGTTATTAGCGGTAACCTGATATCTTACACATCTGCAAGAAAAAGGGCAACAAAGGAGCGTATGATGGGGCTAATGTCAGAACTCTCTAAATTTGAACAACTTCATAAACAGTATCCTTCAGAAGACAATTTAAAAAAAATTACAGGACATTAGAAACCAATTAAATATTCTTCAGACTGAACAAACTAAGAAATTACTGTCCTTTACGAAGCAGAAGTATTTTCAGTTTGGGAACAATCTAGTAGATTATTGGCTCACCAACTGAAGAAGGAACATGCAGAACGTATAATTAAGGTAATTCATAACTCTAATGGCCAGTTGACTTATGATGCAAAATTAATAAATCAAGCTTTTGCGGAATTTTACAATAAGCTTTATTACTCTGAGAACCCATCTGATTCAAATATACAAACTTTTTTGGACTCTATATCTTTACCATCACTGGCAGAGGAGAATAGGGCATATTTGGATGCTTTACCCACCTCAGTTGAAGTACAAGAAGCTATCATATCCTTGGAATCAGGGAAAACCCCTGGATTAGATGGATTCCCTTCAGAATTTTATAAGGCATTTTGGCCTCAAATCGAACCCCTTTTTATGCCAATGGTGAATGATTTCTTTGAGAATGGCAGTCTTCCTCAAACAATGAAGACTGCCATTATAACTTTAATCCATAAGAAAGATAAAGATGCTACAGAATGCATGTCATATCATCCAATTCCGCTACTTCCAGTTGATCTAAAACCATAGAAAAAGGAGGGAACCTATTTCCTTTTTGTTCCGCTAGGGAATTATTTAATTGCTGCTATCAGGATATTTTTTCCGGTGCACTACATGTAGAAGAGCCACACGAGGTGCTGCACTCGTAACATGTCTGTAAGAGTTACGCTTGCAAGAAGTGCTAAGAAGTTATATTGTCTTTTTGTTTAAGAAGAAGAAACTGTAACCCTCCAAATTTATTCCTCTTGAGTTAGAGAGGCCAGTGAGGTATGTTTTATCGTGTTAATTGCTTTGCCGTATGTGAACATGTGTGTTATGTGACTAAGGGCCCTATTTTAACGATCTAAACGCAAAGTGTAAAGCGCACGGCGCAGGTGCACTCAGGGCGTGTCCAAATCCTCTTTTGCTATTTTCTAAACATATCTCAAGACTCCTTTAATATATCTTTTTGGGGTGGACTTAAATGAAACTTCAGACTCTGTATTTATAAAAAGGATAGGTCTGATTTCTTATGTATCTAAGAAATGTATATTACTGAATTGGAAAAAAGAACAACCACCAACATTTGAATTATTTAAACACATTATAAACGACACACTACACATGGAATATTTAACATACAGTTTAAAACACAAAGCTCACATCTTAGAGAACTGGAATATTTTTTTGGATCTATCATGAACCCCTTGTCCTTTTAATTTTTTATTTTATTTTTTTTTATCCATGGTTTACACATTGACCATTCATGTGCTATTACTTTGTTTCAGTTTATTTTACTAATACAAACTGGACCTACTGATATATATGTTACATTTGTATACTCTGATACTGCTTAATATACACTAATTGTATTGTTTTTGTTGTTATATTACAAAAACTTCCGGTGGCGCTGCTCTGCTGGCGACTCGGACGCATGAACACTGGCCAGTTTGTTTGTTTGTTTGTTGTTTAATGCTGCTATTTATATATATATTTTTATTAAGTTGTTAATCAAGTTGAGCTGAGTTTTACTACAATGAAGATGATACTGGCATATTTTTTTGCTGGTACTTGTCGGAAGGGAGGTGTCCACTCTGAATCAAGTGACACCTGTACGCACAGTTAGCATATGCTACCGATCTACTATAGCAGAGAGGAGTTGCTCTTGTTGAGGCCTGCAAGGACAACGCTACAAATGGACATACCTGAGGAGCTCCTATTTTTATACTCAGTGATTTTAATCACTGCGAACTGGGCCGCACACTTCCAGGGTATGAACAATATATTAAATGTGGTACCCGAGGCAATAAGATTTTAGACAAATGTTACGGGAACATGAAGGATGCATATGTGGCCAAGCCTAAAACCCCTTTGTCGAACTGTGATCATAATGTTATTTATTTGATTCCTATTTATAAAACCCTTTTAAAAAGGACAAAGCCACAGACAAAGACTGCATCTGTTTGGTCGGAAGACAGTATCGAAAGTTTAAAGGGCTGCTTTGCTTGCACCGACTGGGAAGTGTTTCATGCAATGGACATTGAGGATGCCACAGAGACAATAACGGACTAGGCCTATATTAACTTTTGTGTGGACACAGTTGTTGAAAAGAAAACTACAACTGTATTTCCTAATAACAAAAGTTATATAACAAAGGAAGTTAAGGAGTGCCTAAATAGGAAGAAGTTGGCTTTTATCAATCAAGATTAAAAATCGCGCTCTGATGACGGCAGTGATGTCTCGTGCATATACTTCAATGAGAGCGAGACATCACTGCCGTTGTCAGAGCACGATCAGACCTCACTAAACGAGTGCTGAACGCAGTTGGACATAGTGGTGTATTAGAGGTAAAAAATGATATAAATACTGTTCGGTTTCTCACACAAACCGATCGTTTCGTGTCTTAGGACATCAATGTGTCGTCACATTAATTTGGATTTGTCTGTGCATGTTTATTTGACTCGTATAGATTGTGTCACCATTCACTCGCATTATTTGACTGACAGACGGCAACGGTTGGAGTTAAAAATCATCATTTGTGTTCTACTGAAGAAACAAAGTCACCTACATCTTGGATGTACCGGGGGTAAGCAGATAAACATCACATTTTCATTTTTGGGTGAACTATCCCTTTAAAGTCACTTTGAGTAAAAACTGGCACAACTTCCTCTACAGCATCTTCCAAACATTTTTTTTTTTTTTTTTTGCTGGCGTTTGTAATAAATGAACAAAAATACTACAGTATTTAATAATAGAAATAGAAAATACTACATGCAAGAACAGGTTTTATTCTGAAGATGCTAAATACATAATTACAAATGCACTTTCAAAGGGGAGTCTCCTTTGGTTGATTACCAAGACTACATGTTAACTATAGCAGAGATCCCACAATTATGCACAGTTTGAATTTTCAACATGTCATTTCAAACAAATGTCACATAGTAAACATTATATAATTATACTTAACAGATCAGTAGTTACTGTATACTCCAAAATCAATATATATGAAAAAATACGAATCATTGACAAAAAGTTACCAATTTATCACTCAAAGTCTCTTTTCTCCATGACACTTTACATCTTTATCAAGCTGACTATCAGAGTTCAGCAAAGCATTTCAATCTAATTAATGTCATTGACCAAGTCAATTTTCAATTTCATTCTGATTCATATGTAGATTTCTCTCTCTTCTCTTGATGATTTTATGACTTTTGTTTTTTTACTTTTTTCCTCATATGTGGCCACAGTTTTCTTTTTTGTTTCATGACATAAATTGGCTTTCCGAGCTCATGGTTCCGATCTACCATCTTCATCAATTTGGTAACAAGTTATTTTACCTGAACAGTCAAGTCTGCACCAATGTCAAGAACATGATTTTGTTTTTTTCCTGCATATTTCGCCTTTGCTTTCTTTATATGCCTTTTTTCAGGAGGACCCTTACAAATGAAGACAGTCATGATATATTTACTGGGCTTTCCCAGAAACTTGTAGATTTTTTTAAATGCTTTTTTATCATTCTTGGTACACTCTAATGGGGCCAACCAAAGAATCATGTGGGGACCAGGGCTGCACATTTCAAGAGAATCTTTGATTGTTTCACCATGCCACAGCTTTGATTCAGGAGAGACTTCCCTCAGAATCATCTCTGCCAGATTTTTTGCATCAGTCTGTGATCTTCTCAGCACAAGGATCCTCAGAGGTTCTGTCACAGCAGACAAATATCCAGAGCATATATTAAAGGGGTGGTTCATTGCGATTTCACTTTTTTAACTTTAGTTAGTGTGTAATGTTGCTGCTTGAGCATAAACAACATCTGCAAAGTTATGACTCTCAAAGTTCAATGCAAAGAGAGATATTTTCTTTTAAAGATGGCAGTTTAATGCCTACAAAAACGACCGGTTTGGACTACAACTGGTTGGTGACATCATAAACCCTGCAAAACGCCCCCGGGAACACGCAACAAAGTGGGCGAGGCCATGTGGCACAGTTTAATGGAAGCAGAAGAGTTGTGTACACCGGACGAGAGCGACGCAACGTGTTAAAAGATATAGAACCCATTATAATCTGTGATATTTTCTACACTGGATGCAGAGGTTCTGCTTGACTCTCTTCATCTGGGTCTATTTGATACAGCAATATAGACGCCATTATTTACATTTCCACTAAAGCACAAATAACTACGAATGGTAAGGGGCATGGCATTCTGGACGCTTCAGCGAATCACGATACACTGGGCCAGCTACCAACCTGCCAACCAATCTGAGCACATTGCGTATTTCGGAGGGAGTGGCTTCACAGAAGCAGGAAGTCAAATGGCAGTTCAAGAACTGTTCATATGACAATGGAAACAGAGGTGTAGAATAAAAGGTAAAATATATGAAAAATACAAAAAAAAAAAACCATTAAGACATGTTAAACTGCGCCCCAAGAACACAATCAAGCCTAGGAAAAAAAACACTGAACCACCTCTTTAACAGACTATTTAAACATTCATGACGTGGAATGAAATATTAGTGCATATTAAGTTCTTAAAAAACTTAAAAAATAATTTTCCTCAAGACATCATTATTAAATAAAGATTGTTATTATTTGCTATTTTGTTACCAACCAAGGAGAAGGAACCAGTCTACTAGTTTTTGGGTTTTTTTTACTTTTGAACAATTTGATTAAAAAGAACATTCACTCTGTATTCTATGTAGGGTTTTTTTTAAGAATATCTTGGTATCTTGATATCTTGCTAGTAAATCAAAATTTCCTGTGTCATGAGGACAGAATAAAATAAATTTTTCATGTTAAATTTTTATATGGCCTCTCCATCCTTACCTTCCAGTTGTGGTTTATTATGGGCTCCACCACACTGTTGAAAAAGTCAGAAGGAAAAATATAGAAAGGATTTAAAACACCATTTGCAGTCATTCAATATATCACTTTCAGCAATAACTGCAACAAAGCTGCATTTTTATTAAATGATTAATTAATTCAAATTCCATCACCTCTGCTATGTCTGCTTCTACTGATTCTTCTGATTTATCAGTTTTCGTATTGGAATCTTTTTTCACGTTCTTCATGCTTTTATCTGATGAAGCAATAAAGCACAAAAATCAGACACAGATGTTGCTTCATGTTATGAGCAGGGTGGGCAAGAGCCATGAGGGAACGGCACGAGGCCGGTGCTGTGTGTTGCACCGGTCTCACATCTCTCACGGAGGAGCTCCAAAAGCATAAAAGGGGAGCGACGACAGTGAAGGATGAGAGAGGACCAGGCCTAGACTTTGTTTTATTATGTTTGTGTGGCCGGCAGATGTCCGTGAGGGTCTGCTGGCATTTACTTTTGTTTTGTATTTGTTTATTTTATATATTAAAGTTATGTTTAAAGTTCGCCGGTTTCCGCCTCCTTCTTCCCGTATCTACAAACATTACTACACTTCACTTAATTATCTTCTGATGAAGTGTAATGCTTTTATATGTACTTGAGGAAATTCATTTCATATTACATACACAACATGGATGTAAATAACTCCCAACAGGATTATTTTTCAAGTTTAGTTATATATTTTCACACTAATGCAAATGTTGTTAATACGTATGGAATATACTTTTAGGGCATTTAACAAGTGTGTTAAATGTCAGTATTTTCATGATATACACCTGCATGTTTCTGGTTGCGATGATGAGATGAGCAGAATCTATGCACAGGCAGTTACGATTTAATTAACTACAAAATGAAAAAACAAAACACTCCGAAAATTATAACTCAGAAACATGAACAGAACATCATGTTTACTGTTATAACCTCTGTTCCTTGATGGAAGCAACACCACTATGGAGACCACATCCTCACCAAAGGGGAGGTTAGTATGTGGAGAATACATCACATGGACTTGCATTCAGGAAGTACCACACATGGAAAAATTCCCATGAATTACCACCAGGGAATCACTACATGTGGGTATATGGCTTAGCTCCATTAAATGGGCTGACATTGCTGACAACATGCATCTTGAGTACTGGACCTGGCGAATGTTCCATCGAAATTCAATATGATAGATCAGGGCTATTCAATTCCATTCCTGGAGGGCCATGACCAGTAGAGTTTAGTTAGATTTAGAGGTAGATCCTGTGTTCACCGTCTCCGTGGACAAAAAGTGCTTGTTTTCACCTCACCTGACTACACAATTAAATCGGCTTAACCTGAAGATTGTAAAATCTTGTGTGAAGGTATAAGGTGTTGCCCAGCTTACCCTCTGGAGATGTCTGTTAAGTCCCGGATACACTGCACTATTTTTGTCTGTCCCAGATGAAAGATTCATTGTCATCGTAAAACTTTTTTTTTTTTCAGCACACATAAAAGCTACAACTGCCAAAGTGTGATTTAACATGGTGTTTTTGTTAACCACTAGCACATGCTGATGACATTTTATTCTTCTATAGAAACTTGCATTGTAGCCTACGAGTCAAAAGGTGTCATCATCGTACAGTCTACATGCATGTCATGCTCAAGTTCAGTACATCCATGTTGCATAGTGTGATAATGTAATGATCTTAAAGGATTGTTAAAATCGTGCAGTGTATCCCGGGCTTTATAAAGGCGCCATAAGTTAGCACCCGGGAGAATGCAACACTCCTCGACGATTGAGCTTGTATTCTGAAGGGGCAGGGCACGTTTCCCTTTGGATATACCAAGGCAATAGCATCTATGATCCAGTGGGTCAACCAAAACAAACTAAAGAAGTGTACTGGACACAGCAACGATAAGGCTGGGGCAGCCTTGTCTCGAGGCAGTTCTTGCAAGTTCACCACTTGATCCCTAAAAGGAGGTAGTGGGAACTTTGGGCATGTAGAACGGCTGGAGTGTCATGTGAGAGTATAATCGAACCGACCTCAAGGCACGTTTTGCTGACAGAGAACACCTGCAGGTCTCAGTGAGCGCTGTCAGAAGTGCTGAGAGGGCCCTTAGCTCAAAAGGAGCTCTCTGTAAGCCCAGCTAGACAGCAGAGAGATCCCATGAAGGAATGAAAGTAGAGACCAGACTGTGCACCTCTGTGGGTCTTCCCTCAGGAAGCACACCAGTTAGCATACAGACTTAACTTCAAAGCAGAAGTGCACCTCATAGTTTGAGTGATGGTGTCCGTCACCGCTGGTGATAACCCACTTAAGCCTTCTACGTCCCGTCCAGGGGCCAGATGTGGAGCTTCTCAAGGTCTGGGCATGGGTGCCAAATTGTGCCCCTTCTCAGAGAAAAGAGGTCCTTCCACAGAGGAATTAGCCAGGGAGGGGCTGTCGTCAGGAGCATGAGAACCAAGGCACATTGGGGGAAATGCATATCATAGATATGAATGCACTGAAAAGCCCTTGTGCTATTCATATACATCAGATACCAATGCAGAGAGTGAGAGAGAGAGAGAGAGAGAGAGAGAGATGCAACAAGTTACTTTTAAAAATGTGTCTATCACCGAATCATTCTTTCAGAAACAAGTGAAGTCTTTATGAATCCAACAAAAAATATTCTGTTTCAACTGTCTGGATCTTACATGTGTATTCAAGCATCTTATTTGTGTTGAATTTGTGGAAACACTTTACAAACATGAACTAACCATGAGCAATACACTTGTTACTGTATTTGTTAATCTTTGTTAGTAAAAAAAGTTACAGATGTTCATAGTTTGTTAATTTTACTTCACAGTGCATTAACTAATGTTATCAAATACAGCTCTTGATTTTAATAATGTATTAGTAAATGTTGAAATTAACATTAACAAAGATTAATAAATGCTGTAGAAGTGCAATTCATTATTAGTTCATGATTCAGCATTAGCATCAGTTCTGGCAGGTCACGTCACTCAAGCTCGCATCAGCTGACTCCCAGGTGACTTACGTCTAACTATAGGAATACAACACCGATCACGGGATCTACAGTGGCAAGAAATATATATAAGCTCCTCAGTATTATCAGCAGCTATTGCATTCTCAGGAGCAAATTCTTGCTCTGCTGCACTTCATTACGCAGTGTTCTGTATGTTGTTAGGGTGACGCCAATGAAATAAAAGTAGGCAGGTTTACTGTTCGCAGAAGAGCATGAATTTCTGGGCAAAGCGTACATTTAAAAGTTGAAAATATTAAATATTTTATACATGACAGCTGTTTTGTGACAAATGTTAAAAGACTGACAGTAACCTCCAGTGATCCAGCTTTTCACACAAATATGGCCATTTTGAATTAAATATATATTTCCTAACAAGAAACATTTTTTTCATTTGACATATTAGGCATGGCATACAAACAAAAGTGTATATTTTAAGGAGATAATAATGATATTGTTTTCAAAACTTGTTATTGAAACCTATTTCAAAGTTTGCATTCTTAGGCCACCAACACGAGAACACAAGAGAATTGTGAATCTACTCACTTTTCTGGTACAAGAGCAAGTAAGCTTCCCCAGACCTACATTAAAAGATTAAAAACTATAATTACTTTTATCCTCAATTGATTAAGAAATTAATAAAGAGTAATTTGGCGTAACTGGCACATACCCTTTCAATTCACTCTCATCAGTCTGAAGAAAATCACAAGAGCACAGTTGAATATTGAGCAACAGTAAAAAGTTTAAACATTAAAATATGAAATAATAACACATTACCAGTGTGACACGACTGTCATTAAAATGGTACCACTTGTCATCTGTAAAAGATCGGATGACAGCAGTGTAGTGACCTCTAAAACGTGTACCCGTATGATTGATCACAGCATAGAGCGAATACTTGTGCCCCTGAAACAACATAAAGCAGGTTTTACTACCGTCACTAAACTTATGCTTTTTTTAAAAATATATTACAGTTGACTGTATTCTCTAACCCTTATAGCTTGATATAACTTCATGCTATCATAGCAGAATAAAATAAGAGGGTTTATTGTGTAGTTTAGTGGGGTTACGTACCTCTGGAGGTAAATGAAGCGGCACATCCATGGGGCAATCATTTTTCACAAACCCACGAACTCTATAGTCATACTCGAACCTTTTAAGGTGCAAAGGCAGTATTTCTGGATACTCGTGTATTTCAATACTCTGTGCAGAAAAGTGAGAGTGTTTTGGGATTTGTAAGGCACCTTCATTGCAAACCTGTAAAGCTGCTTCAGAATAACTTGTATTGTGAAGGCGTTATACAAATACAATTGAATTTAATTTAATGCCCCAGAGAAAATGGAGTACCAATGTCATTTAAACACTATTCATTAGTATACTAGCTTTGGAAAAATGTGGCTTTTAAACACATTGAACTTTATATAGAAATGCATCAGCAGCAAAAATCCACTTTACCAGTGTCGTATCCCTCTTCTCGTCACAATCATTACAGTACATCTGATCATCTTCAACTAATATTGTAGACTCAAAATATTTCTTGAGTCCATCTTCCTGAAATCAAAATAAAATGTTTTATTATGATCTGCATCTCTTTTACCATATAATCATGAATACAGAAAGTCACTGAATTTTCCCTCACAAGTTTGAACTGTCCATCTCTTGTGATAACAGGAATCTGTAGTGACTTGAATGGGCTGTCATCATGGGACACGTGATGATGTGAACACTTTCTGATGTTCCTCAGAGTTCCACTAAAGTCCTGTTTCAGTTAATCACAGAGAATCACTGTGAGTTATTACCAGAAGTTCTGGTTAGTTTTTCTGCATTGTTACATATTGAATGAACAGGAACAGGAATAGGTTACCTCGGCCAAAGTAGAATCTACTTTCTCTAGGATATCTTGGAAGTATTCCACAGCATCCTGCTGCTCATTTACTAAAATTAAAGAGAAAATACAACACACTTCATACACACAAACCAAAAACAGTACAGTTTCAACAAATTATTATATTATTCCCATGATAAACTTACCATTCTGTATACCAAGAGAAGTGATTATTCCACGAGTCGAGACACTCGGAGCACCACTGTACTGATTGCTGAGCTCTTGGAATATTTTCTTTAATGCTGACACTAAATTCTCATTTGTGTCACTGGAAGCTCTAAAAAATTAAACAACTGTTTTTCATTTCAGCACAATGAATCATTTTAGCCACTAACATTTCAGACAAATAAATAAAAGACCAACCTCATCACTCTCTCTCTGAATGATTTGGTCATGAAGAGCACCTGTAAGGTTGCATTCAAATAGCAGGTTGCTCCTTGATTGCTCAAACCTCTGTATGAACCTGAGGAGAAGCAGCAGATGCTGAATACAATGTTAACAAAACAATAATAAGATCAGTAGTAGCACCCTAATGTCAGGTTTTGCAGGAGTGAGGACCCAGGCGCAGAATGAGCAATGAAGGGATTTTATTAGCACTAAAGACAAGGCACAACAGGGAGATTTAGGTGTGACACAGTCAAACAGCAGGGCAGGGCAGACGACACGATGACAGGCAGGGAGGATGACCACTGGGAATCAGTCTAAGGTAGGGGTCTCAAACTCAAATTGGCGGGGGTCCGTTTCTGTGATTGACACCTCATAGGAGGGCCATATAAACATTCAAGCGCAAGAAAGCGCAACATTTCAGAAAATTTACTTTCCTTTGCATTATTTCTCATTTACTTCAAATTTCATTAGGCCTACTAAAATATTGTTATACCTATACTATAAATATCTTATTTAACATACTAAATGTAAACAGCAGTGTGTCTCTCATTGTTACACAGTGTAATATAATTATATAATACTATTACTAATATAATACTACTAATATACTAGCCTAATATAATACTACTAAGATAATACTATTAATTGCAATAGTCTGGTGCAACTTCTCACATCCAACAAGGTGCATGGAATAAAAAAAATTAGTAATTTAGGAACAAAACCAGCAACACTTGTGGCGTGGAGGGGTCAGAAATAAACAAAAAACTGGAGCTATAGATCAACTTTATTTTGCCAAAAAATAAAAATCTCTCATTGTTACATACATTATTAGTTTTTAACATTTAGTGGAAGTATTTTCCCTTACTTTATGTTAGCTTAATGACAATAAAATCTTGCACTGAACAACACTGTACTGAACAAATACAAACCCTGAATACATTTGTACACTCTTCTGTTTCTTGACAGACACCTGCAGCGCTTGTGCTCACCAGTGATGGGAATAACGGCGTTATAAATAAACGGCGTTACTAACGCCGTTACGTTTTTCAGTAACGAGTAATCAAATGAATTACTTTTTCTCCCGTTACAACGCCGTTACCGTTACTGACAAAAAAAATGCTGCGTTACTATAATTGAGCTCAGTGAAGCGGTTTTCATCCGAGTAAGCTCTCTCTCAGCCATAGGACCTGCAAAGTTTTTTTCGCTGGTGTGTGCTGCGTAAGTCATACACAAATATAATTTTAAACTGATAATAATGTATGATGCGCTGTGTGTGTGTCTGTCAGAGCATGTGCGCGAAGCGCGAGCTCAAACCAGAATACCCTTTTTGATGCTTGATCGAAAATATGTGAAATGAGTTTTTTTTCTAGTCGACTAGTAGTTGTTCATTTAAGCTATTAGTTGACTAATCACATTTATATTAATTTAATTTCTTAAATACTGGAGAGAATAAACCATAATAAGGAGCGTTTACATAATATAGGCTATATACTGTAGCACTCAAGGGCACGCATAATTGCCATAAAGAACCGGAGTAATGATTATGAGTGTGAACGGTAACAACAAACAGGCAGACAGGATATAATGCTCGGAAATGTCACACAGAGTAAACAAGACTTCGTGATTAGATGGTGTGAGTGAGAGTCCTTTTATAGTCCAGGTAACAAGCTGCAGCTGGGTGTGGTGATTACTGAAGAGTGTGTGCATGGCTGTATGTGGCGACAGGTGATTGGTGTGGAGTGAACATGTGACAGACGGGGAGAATTGTGGGAAGTGTAGTCCGGGGAGTGACAGGAGCAGACGGTGATCGTTATACACAACTTCATTCTTCATTTTTCATAAATCTCTCCAACAGTGTGTAATGTTAGCTTTTGCTTTAACGGACATTAGACAACACTGCAAAATCAAGCTGTTATATTCATATATTTACGGAAGTATACCTGCATGTATACGGCGTATACCTGCGTATCACGTAGACTACACCACTGCTTTTAACAGTGTTTTGATCTGCCTGCATCGACACCAGTGTTGGTCACGTTGCTTTAAAAAAGTAATTAGTTATAGTTACTAGTTACTTCTCACAAATAGTAACGGAGTTAGTAACTGAGTTACATCATTATAAAAGTAACTAATTACCAGGGAAAGTAACTATTGCGTTACTTTAAAAAAATAAAATAAAAATAAAAAATATGCCAAATAAATTGAATGCCCCCAATATTACATATAAGTCTAAGAATAAATTATTCTTGATGCGACTCCTGACTCATGATCCGCTCTTGCTCACGACATGAAATTTCTCTGTACTGTGTTGGAAGCCATTAAAGAAAACGTAGTTTCATATTTATGTTTAAATAGTCCTATGTTATGTTTTAAATCCATTTATTCGATTATGAAAAGTTAGTGAACAGCGTGAGTAAGATGCGCAAATATATCGGGAGACATGGAGTGGGTCAGATAAGATTTTGACCACTTCATTAAGTTTTGTTTTATAGAAAGCCTTTCTTTAAAGTGAATTTCGTTTTGTAAAAATTGTATCTTAATTTTAATCAATGTTTCATCAACCAATTGCTTTGATTTAATATATAACAAGCAAATATAGCAGACAATAAAATCATGACATGGAGGCGCGGGCGCGATCACTGGCGCGTGAACTGGAGCGCGTCTTATAGGCTAAATGAACCGAAACTCAGAGGCTGCTTGCCTCGCAGACATGAGAAATATATCTATAGAATGCTTGAAATATCTACTTTAACGAAAATGAAGTAATTAAACACGAAAAGAAAGAGGCTACTCTGATTATATAGCCTAATACGAATGAAATGTGCATTATCTCTCTAGGCGCGTCCATGTGAGCAGATGATCAGCAATGAGAGTCAGCAATGTCAACTTCATCTTTGCAGCCGACACTGATTCAGAAAACATTACTTTATTAATAAACAATTAAAATGTCTCCTTGCTGTTTTTGTCACACTCATAATCATTACTCCGGTTCTTTATGGCAATTATGCGTGCCCTTGAGTGCTACAGTATATAGCCTATATTATGTAAACGCTCCTTATTATGGTTTATTCTCTCCAGTATTTAAGAAATTAAATTAATATAAATGTGATTAGTCAACTAATAGCTTAAATGAACAACTACTAGTCGACTAGAAAAAAAACTCATTTCACATATTTTCGATCAAGCATCAAAAAGGGTATTCTGGTTTGAGCTCGCGCTTCGCGCGCATGCTCTGACAGACACACACACAGCGCATCATACATTATTATCAGTTTAAAATTATATTTGTGTATGACTTACGCAGCACACACCAGCGAAAAAAACTTTGCAGGTCCTATGGCTGAGAGAGAGCTTACTCGGATGAAAACCGCTTCAGTGAGCTCAATTATAGTAACGCAGCATTTTTTTTGTCAGTAACGGTAACGGCGTTGTAACGGGAGAAAAAGTAATTCATTTGATTACTCGTTACTGAAAAACGTAAGGGCGTTAGTAACGCCGTTTATTTATAACGCCGTTATTCCCATCACTGATCGACACCATTGTATACTAACAGAACTGAGCTGGATGATGACATCACTGTTCACTCCAGTGCTGATATAGGCCTCGATCAGGGGTTTTCAAACTTTTTTGTCAGCCGAACCCCTTTGGCCCAATAATTTACTTAAAGCACCCCCTGGGATTTTAAGTATATATTTCAATAATTTAATGGCACATTTGTATGTTTACTTCAAAAACATTGATTATTTATATTTTTAAAGTTTTTATCAGTATTTTACTTTGCTATTATTATTAAACATTTGAACTTTGGATGTGATGGTGAAGAAATTTTCCTGTTTAATCGACAACACCGGCGGGAGCTTTTAAATTGCTAATTCAAAAGTGAAAGTAAAATGGCACGCACGGTTAAACGACCGTGAACGCATTTTAATTATGGGTTCATTATTATTCTTAATGAAAAACACAACAAAACATATGACAAACTCGCTTAAGGCGCTTTTACATTTCGCTTTGAAACCAAATCTTCCACCATCATCTTATCAGTCAAAGGTGAGGCGAAATAGGCGAAGTTAGGTGAAATCTGACTCCTGCAGCTGATCTGTCTGCGACTCTCGTACGCTGACACGTCATGACATGCGGAGTAAAGAAATAAAATTATATTTTTTGTTAGCATGTTTTTTTATTTGTATTTTTTTATTTGAATATTATTTAGCATATTTGTTTGATTCTTAATAATTTAATTATAATTTAATTAATTGCTGGTCATCAACTTACGAACCTCCTGCAATTCGCGACCTCGCGAACCGCAGTTTGTGAAACCTTGGCCTAGATAAAAGGCTTGTTCGACTTGATGCAGCGCCGCAAAGACCGATCGGCGGCTGACTTGAAGCAGTGCATGCCGGTAAGAAATGTTGTCTGACTTGAGACAGCGCTGACATCATGTGACTGTGACGTGTGGCTTTAAAGTACCGCGAGAGCGATTCGAGATCAGCCGCCTGAGTTAGCCAGCGCAGTTTCTCAAGAGGAGCTGCACGAGCGCTGATGACACAGCTGTTTCATGATTGGCCGGATTCACCACATGACAACGATCACCTGTGTTTTGTGTTTATTGTCACGCCTTCAGCTCCACTAATGCTCAAAAATCTGTGTTTTTATGACAGTTAAAGCTCTTTTCATGTAGTCGATGTTGTATTGTGTCATGTTTATCAAAATAAAACGGTTAAAAAACGTAGATCCCACTACATTGTTATTTAAATAACATATGCTTATGTTGAACTTTATTCTTGTAAAAACAGACGCTGTAAGCAGTATGTAATGTATTTGAGTTGATGTTACAATACCTGATGGCCACTAGATGGCACTCCCTTACCGTTAGTTCTTGTTGTTGCTGTGTGCCGAGTAAACCAGTGCAAAAGCGGTGCAGTCATGTCTCCTGTTCTCTCCGTGAATGCTCTGAAACGGAATAGAATATAAAGAGTTATTACAGCATATTGATGCAGATATAACACAAATTGGCGACGAGTACAAAGTTCCCACAGCCAACATTGAGCTGTCGGTCGAGAGAAAAAGATGGCTACGATCATCGGACATGTCGAGCCGTTCGACGAGGCAAGAGAGCAATGGACTACGTATGTAGAACGTTTTGAACACTTTGTGGAGGCTAATGGCATTAGCGAAGAGAAAAGAGTGTCCGTTTTTCTCAGTGTAATGGGGGCATCGACTTATGGACTTTTACGCAGTCTCATTGCTCCTATTAAGCCCGGGACTATGAAATATGATGAGATTGTGGACGCACTCCAAGAACATTTTACCCCCAGGCCCATTGTGATTGCAGAGAGGTTCAAATTTCACAAACGTAATCAAGCAGAGGGGGAAAGTGTCGCACAATATGTGGCGGTGTTAAAGAAACTGGCAGAGCACTGTGAATTTGGCGACAATTTAAATGATGCACTGCGAGACAGATTCGTGTGTGGCCTGAGTAGCGAGTCAATTCAGAGGAAATTATTGACTGAATCGCCGCTCACGTATCAAAAGGCTGTGGATATAGCGATGTCAATGGAGGCTGTATCTAGAGAATCACAGCATCTGAGCAACTCATTGAAAGTAAATGCCATGTCCCTGTCGTCAGAATCGCCTAAGGAGAAATGTTATAGATGTGGGAAGTCCAACCATATCCAAAAAATGAGTGTTTTTACAAAGACCAACTGTGCCACAACTGTGGAAAGAAAGGCCACATTGCACGAATGTGTAAAGATAAAAAGACAGAGGAGAAAATACCTAGAACTACAGTAAAAGGGAAAAATAATGTAAAATGGAAGGGACAGATAAAGAAAAGACCAATTCACAGAATGGACGCTAATATGGAAAAGAGTGAGGAAGAGACAAATTCAGACACAGATGCTGAACTGACACTACACAAAGTCACAGCAACACTGCACAATTCTTCACGGGTGAACATAATGAAAAGTGAAACGGATTCAGTATCATCTGTAATAAAAGTGCAACCAAAAATTGAGGGATTGCCAATTGACATGGAAGTGGACACTGGGGCGGCGGTCTCTATTATCTCTAGCAAACTGTACAGAGATAAACTGAGCCATGTTCGACTACGCCAGATGAACGTTGTTCTCAAGACGTATACAGGCGAAGTAATCTCGCCAGAAGGTGTCATCAAGGTGCGCGCCAAGTTAAACAGACAAAGCGTACGCTTACCCTTGTATGTTGTTACAGGAAACGCAGCTCCACTGCTGGGACGAGAATGGCTTCGCAGAATCCGTCTAGACTGGCGCGAGATCAAAACTGTAAGAGCTGTGCATCATGCTAATGAAGGGACATTGGACAGTCTTTTAAAAAGATATGCCAAAGTATTCAGAGAAGATCTAGGAACATTCAATGGGTATACAGCTACCTTAAACCTGAAACCAGGAACCCAACCGAGATTTTTCCAAGCACGAGTGGTACCGTATGCCATCAGACCCAAGGTGGAGGAAGAAATTGATCGCCTGCTGAACCAAGGAATAATTTCACCTGTGCGATTCAGTGAATGGGCAACCCCGATTGTGCCTGTAATAAAAAAGGGTGGTAATGTTAGGATCTGTGGTGACTTCAAAATAACTGTGAACCCAGCTCTGTGTGCAGAACATTATCCATGACCCCAAATAGAAGATCTATTTGCTTCACTGGCTGGAGGACAAAGATTTAGCAAACTCGACCTTTCACATGCTTACCTGCAGATTCCTGTGCATGAAGATTCACGTAAATATCTTACAATCACGACTCACAAAGGGATGTTTGTATACAACAGGTTACCCTTTGGCATTACTTCAGCTCCATCAATATTTCAACGAGTCATGGAACAAGTGTTACAAGGACTGCCATTCGTACATTGTTTTTTAGACGATATCCTGGTCACAGGAAAAGACAATGCCCATCATTTGTCTAACCTGGAGGCTGTGTTGAGTCGGCTGTAGAAATTCGGACTTCGGGTTAAAAGAGAGAAGAGTGAGTTTTTCAAAACTTCACTAGAGTATTTAAGTCATGTGATAGATGCATCAGGACTTCACAAGTCCCCACACAAACTACATGCCATCGCCGAAGCACCAGCTCCTGTTAATGTTAACCAACTCAGATCATTCCTGGGTCTGCTTAATTATTATGCAAGATTTGTACCAAATCTGGCCACAGTTCTTCACCCCCTGAATGCAATGCTACACAAAGATGCAAAATGGAAGTGGTCTCTAGAGTGTGAGAACGCTTTTCAAGATGCTAAAATGCAGCTGTTAACACCCAATGTACTCACACACTATAATCCTAGACTCCCAGTTCGCTTGGCTTGTGATGCTTTACCCTACGGGGTGGGAGCTGTGCTTTCGCACATGATGCCGGATGGGCATGAAAGACCTATAGCCTTCGCTTCCCGAACCCTGAGTAAATCTGAGCAAAATTATGCGCAACTAGAACGGGAGGCACTAGGGATCATTTTTGGAGTAAGGAAGTTTCATACTTATCTATATGGATGTCACTTCACATTAATAACAGACCATCGTCCTCTTACCACCATACTCCATCCTAACAAAGCAACTCCATCCATGGCTGCTGCCAGACTTCAGAGGTGGGCTCTTCTGCTGGCTGCACTCAACTACACAATTCAATACAGAAGTGCTAACGATCATGGAAACGCGGATGGGCTATCGCGTTTGCCACTGCCTGTACAGCACAGAGACAGGAAAGATGCAGTGGACACTTACCTCATAAAAAAAATGGATGCACTTCCAGTGTGTAGCAGCGATATCAGGAAAGAGACCAAAGCAGATCCGATCCTCTGTCGTGTGAAGGAGATGGTAGCCACTGGATCATTTCCATCTACCAAAGACTCAGAAAATGTACTAAAACCATATCTCACAAGGAAAGAGGAACTCTCACTGGTGCAGGACTGTCTAATGTGGGGACAGCGAGTTATTGTTCCATCGAATCTGAGACAACAAGTTTTGGAAGATTTACACACAGGACATCCAGGTGTATTAAAAATGAAGGCTTTAGCACGCAGCTACATCTGGTGGCCAAATATTGACTCTCAAATTGAAGAAAAATCAAAGACCTGCATGTCATGTCAACAAAATCAAAAATCTCCATGTCTCTCACCTTTACATCCCTGGGCATGGCCAGAAGCTCCTTGGCAACGGATTCATGTTGATTTCGCTGGACCATTTGAAGGACGAATGTTTCTAGTAATTGTTGACGCACACTCAAAATGGCCAGAAGTTCATGTGATGGATTCGACAACTTCCTCCAAGATTATTCAAGTTCTGCGTGGTCTATTTAGTCGTTACGGTATACCTGAAACCCTAGTGAGCGACAATGGCCCACAATTTACTTCGGAGGAGTTTGGATGTTTTCTAAAAACAAATGGTGTTAAACATGTACGCTCTGCACCATTCCACCCAGCCACCAACGGTCTGGCCGAGCGTTTCATGCAGACTTTTAAACACTCACTGAAAGCATCTAAAGAACCAGTACCATTACAGCAGAGATTAGACTCTTTCTTGCTACAGTACAGGAATACCCCACATAGCACAACAAAAGAAACACCTGCTATGTTATTCTTACGTCGCAGATTGAGGACACGGCTGGATCTGCTGAAACCAAGTGTGAAAAGAACTGTGGAGCAGGCACAAAAAGTTCAATGTTCTTACCGTTCCCTCCATGCAAAACACAGAGACTTCCACGTGGGTGATTCGGTGCTGGTCAGAGATTATCGACGGGGAGAGGAGAAGTGGAAAACAGGTACTGTTTCTTCTCAGTCAGGACCGGTGTCCTACACGGTTCAGGTGGACAGTTCACAAAGCTGGAAAAGACATGCAGATCAAATGTTGGACTGTCATCCAGAAATTACAAAAAACACTGAAACACTACCAGCAGAGAATAGTACATCACAAACTCTGGATGATAAGGGACAAGAACTGTCTTTAACATCTAATGACACCGAACCAAATGCTCTAGACCAGAATGTAACCAAACTTGTTGAACCAGCTATTGCTTCTTCCCCAAATGTGAGAAGATTTCCTGTTAGAATCCGTAAACCACCTAGCAGACTTGATCTGTAAAGTGTTTGAATGTTATATGCATAGCATACTTTGCTTAATATATCATTTGCTTTTCTGTTTTATGTGACTAAAGGGTAGCTACATCAGCTTCAGTTTGGATCCAGCCTCTTAAGAAGATCTCAGATGACAAACACCTGTGAAGAGACTGCGCTTAACTCCTGCGAGGACCTCAGAAGATGCAACAACTGGATCAACATGCACATTCCCAGATTTCTATATTGGCTATCCTAATTATTGGTAATATGTAGGCTAATTGATTATTTCCAGGAGCTCATTGCTTCTACCTTAAATTAAACTGCTAACAGTGATTATAAATTAATTATTTGTTAAATTATTACATTATTAGCAAACTGCATTCTCTAAATTGTAATGTTGACATGCAAAGCTGCTTTGAAATTATGTGGCTGCATTTGCACTGCAAGTCTTAATGCACAGATCCTATCTTTGGTAACACTTTAGAATACTGATCCTTCATTAATGAATAACTACACAGGAACAAATGAATAATGCATTATTAACACTCTAGTAACTACTATTAACTAACAAGTAACTCTGATGAATGAATTAGTAAGTAATAGTGCTCAGCTGAAGGTGGTAGTTCACTATTAACTAATCAGTAACTACTGTTTTTTTCACTCCTCCCAGAGAACTACTAAGAACTACTATATACAGGTTCGTAATTAATGTGAATAATGAATAATGTATAATTAATTCTATAGTAAAGGCCTTGGTAACACACTAGTAATGAGTGAAGTATTACCAAATACCTAAGAAGGAATTACTAATTATTTGGATCAGTATTCTAAAGTGAAAAACATGATAACTCTCTAGTAACTACTGAAGTCACTGTAAACTTTTGAGATTTTTGTAAAGTATTGGATAGTAATAACTCAAGAGTTACTATATAACTCTAAAGTAACTACTACTTTTTTGGATCAGTATTCTAAAGTGAAGATCATAGTAACCCACTAGTAATTACTCAAGTGTTACTACATCCTTCTAAAGGAACTACTAATTATTTGGATCAGTATTCTAAAGTGAAGATCATGGTAACCCACTAGTAATTACTTAAGTGTTACCAAATATATCATAAGGAATTACTGTACAAAAACATCAAAAGTTTACAATGACTAGTAGTTACTAGAGAGTTATCATGTTTTTCACTTTAGAATACTGATCCAAATAATTAGTAATTCTTTATTAAGTATTTAGTAATACTTCAGTCATTACTAGTGGTTTACCAAAGCCTTTACTCTAGAATTAATTATACATTATGCATCATTCATGTTAATTATGAACCTGTATATAGTAGTTCTTAGTAGTTCTCTTAGAGGTATGAAAAAACAGTAGTTACTGATTAGTTAATAGTGAACTACCACCTACAACTGAGCACTATTACTTACTAATTCATTCATCAGAGTTACTTGTTAGTTAATAGTAGTTACTAGAGTGTTAATAATGCATTATTCATTTGTTTCTGTGTAGTTATTCATTAATGAAGGATCAGTATTCTAAAGTGTTACCCTATCTTTTGATCATATCCGATTTTTTGGCCAGTGTGTTCACATTGACTTTAGACGCCACTGGTATCGATATCTGTGCTAACTTCGTGCCCAAAATGATTGTCATTGACAGTTTTACATGCACATAGCAGACCCTCGGCTTTGAATTGCCGTGCTATTAAAATGATTTAGACTATATACCTATTCATCGCTTGGCTATGATTAGCCTACCTGTCAGAATGGATAAGTTAACAGCTGTCAGTGTCATGTATTGCAGCGCGAATTCTGACTGAACGGATATAGACCGGAAAATAAAGGTAGGCTAATTTGCGTTTGATATTTTATCTACAGTTATCAGTTTTAGAATTTTTGAATGAAGAGCGCGAGAGAGAGTAGTTTACAGTGAGGCTTTTGGATACGAAAAAGAAACAACTCGGAGGTCTCTTTTAAATTAACCGGGCAAATGACATTCAGCTGCTGAATGTGTGTGTGTGTGTGTGTGTGTGTGTGTGTGTGTGTGCAATTTCTTTCTTTCTAGAAAAGTAGATAACGTTAGACATATAAAGTTCCCACCTCGATAATAAAGTTGCGAATTATAAAATAATAACCTCAATAATAAAGCTGCGAATGTATGGTGAAAAGCCCTATACAAATAAATGTGAATTGAATTGAATTGAATAAGGTTAGACCATCTGACCATGTAACTCACTATTATCAACAGATCGTCAACATGAAAATCGAAACTACAGTTGGACATTTAACTTTACATTAATACATTAAATAGTTACAGTTATGGAAATTGTTCCCACCGTCAGCTGGTGTTTGAAGTATGTGCTTACCTTTTACCTCGCGTGACTTGTCCTTAGTGCAGAACATCTTGTTAGATAAATGAAAGCAAAAATAGAGCTTTAGGCTTAAACCAATGAATAGTTCAAAACATTAATTTAGCTTTCGCTTTCACAAAAACGCATTTTTGCGTTTTTTCATCGAGAAAATGTCCCCAGAAGAGGACGGGTTATTTAACTGCTTATAACCTACTGACTGACAAATAATAGGGCCTACACACCCATTCTATTACAAAGTACCATTTATTAGTTTGTTTCCCCAAAGTTATGTCTCATCCCTAAACAGAAATAGCCTAATAGCCTACGTACCGTATACCACCTGTCCTCTTCTCTCATGTGTTTCGTCTCATTCAGTTCATCAGTTTGCTCGGAAATGAAAGTGCAAAGACGAGATTCCAAACAACACCTAGTAATCAACTGCGTTCACGCCATTGAGACTTACATCTAACGTTGTTTTACTTGAACTTTCGCTTTGGCTGTTTCCTATTTATTAGTAGAATGAATGTACACACAGAAAACGAGCGTACGCCTCTTTTTTAGATGTGAAATCTATAAATCACAAATAATCTTGAACTTGCTCGCAGCTGGTTTCAGTTCTAGTGTCTAGTGTTCGGTGTGTTTTAAACGACACCTAATTAAATCCATTTGCATATAAAAGATCACCAGTACTCATCCAAATCCTTGGCGAGCTCCAAGAATAGCTTAGATTTCCAAAAACCTGCAGTAATCTGACCAGGAAAAGTGTGTACGTCTGTTCAGACCTCAGTGCCTCTAAGCACTTTTCCACGTCAAAGATCGTTTTTATAAATATGAATGTTGGCAAGGATTTAAGCGTACGCACACTTTGAGATCAAATCTGTGCGTATGCATGCTTTATAAATGAGGCCCCTAATGCCCACAGACATACACACACTGACCAAGAACAAACAAATCCATAAACCATACTTAATGCACATTATAGATATTTATTTAGCACAACAGATTCAGCTCATTATAACAGTGACATGAAGTGGGTGTCACAGATACTGTGATAGAAACATTTAGATTTGATATTTGTTTCAAAACATTTATTTAATCAAATCTTTACAAAAGGGTGAAAACTGCACAAAATCAATTATGAAAAATCTGGTAAAAACTAGACAGTACAGAGAGAGAGAGAGAGGGTTGTGACTGTTGATACATTTAGAAATCTCTGTTAACATAAAATAAACTTATAAGAAGAAACAGCTTGGGCTGTAATAATGGGATCACCAATCTCAGAGGGAAAGCATAAATATAGTTCATGAAGATTGAATACAGCACACTTGTCTTCTGTAGGGCCTCTCCTTCAAGCCTGATAACTTCTGGTTTATCTTCCACCCGACAACCGCAATATGACGCAGATGGTTGCATTATTCTCGATCTTATGGTCAGAAAACTTGTCGTCGTCATTTAGTTGTTTATTGATGTAGAGTAATCGTAATTCAGACAGGTCTGCGTGGAAGAAGAAAAATGAAATGTTACATTACAGCAACAATTACAATAATGTAACATCATAATGTATATGATCCAGTCGACAAAAGTCATCATATCAGAATCACATTTATTGCCGAATACAGTGGTTTACATGTACAAGAAATTTGTCTTGGTGTAGTGCTCATGCTTAACAATGACAGTTTGATACAAGAATAAAATAGCCGAATATTCATAAGATAAACATTGTGAAGTAAGATAAATGTAGGCTACACAGTACCTGATGCCTCGTGTGGCAGTTTTTCAGCAAGCTTTTCTTTGAATTTCTCCACTGTCGTGTTATTGAAATCTTCCTCTGAATCTGCGACATCTATAACTCTCTTCTTGCCTTGTATTCCAACCACAATCACTTGATATGTTTTCCCCATATCTCACAGACGCACAAAGGGCATAAGGACTGATGCAGACTTTTCTTTTTGATTGCATGTGAACGAAACAAGTTTTGAAGGAGTGCCCTTATCAAAGTGAAAGACATTCATGGGATGGTAGGAAACAGAGCTTACCCAACCTAAACTCACATTCAAATAGCTGTCGGTTGACGTTTACCAGAAAGAGTGTGATTTCTCGGAAATGCTTCATAAGCAGGAAGTAGGACAACTTGTGTTATATCGAAGATAGCTGCGCAGTTCTGAAGAATAAAGGATTCTTCTTACCATAACGCAGGTGTCTATTATTTATTTATTTATTTATTTATATGATGATAAATGTATTCTCTAACTTCTACTTTTATCTTTGAGGAAAATGTGTTTTTCTTAAAATGTTTCATATTTCATAATTTATCAGATTTTTTTTTTATTACAAACTGAAAGCGAAGGCATTATTGGTTCACTTCATAAGTAAGATAACAGTCCACTTGCAAACTTTCTCATTCATGCTTGTAATTATTCTAGACAAACTTAACAAGGAGCCTCCATCAAGATGGGAAGCAAACAAAGCAGTGGACAAAACAACCTTAATGATATCACGATGAGACGCAACCAAAGCAGTGGACAAAACAACCTTAATGATATCACGATGAGACGCAAACAAAGCAGTGGACAAAGCGACTTCAATGATATAAAGCCGAAATTTGTCAGACGGAAAGATGACATAAGTAAGTATTTTTTTAATGGGTAAATAATCTCTCAGGTTAAAACAATACTCAAAGAAATTAAAACAAGAAACTTTTGTCACCATTGTGCATAAATAATAGGTTTACACACAAAGGGTGTGTGTTGGTGTTTTCAGTGCAACTGCTGACATTGGTTTATGACCTTTAGCTTTAGATGATGACCCCAACGTTCTGAGAGTAGAAATGTCTTGTGGCCATGCTGTGTCCCCAAAATCAGTATCTACCTGGTGTCGCTGTTTGCTGGAACGGGTAGGTCAGAAATACTCTATAATAATAATGACAGTAATAATGTAATATTCTTATCATCAGTTTAACATGATTTTGCCAAACATGTTTGTGGATCAATCCTTGTTGTGAATTTTAGGGTCAGGTTTAGGGTGAGGCCTAAGGGGTGGGCAAGTTGATAACTTTGTTTGCCTCAGTTTTGTTGGTGTGCACAAACCTGTTAGACAGTACACTGTTAAATCTGAAAGCATTTTAATGTGACCATGTGTCTCTATCTGGCAAAAGAAACCAATCACAAGCTTCTGAGTGTATCTGCTAAATGTCAGCTCTGGGTGAAAGAGTGTTATATGCTCTTGACACATGGATTGATGGATATTCAGTCAACAAAAAGACCCTCTTTGAGAAGTGGTCTATGTCTATCATGTGAGTCCATCACTTAGTTTAATGACATTTATTTATTTTATTTAATATGGACATAACAATAACATTGGACAAACCAGATGCATTGTTTAAAGTGTTATAGCACATGTGCTAATTTTCAACACCTGTCCATAGGGACTTTTATAACAGAAAAAAGAAAAAAAAATACATTATTAAACAAAACACAGCACAATTTACACGTGGGAACAACTTTGGCCCGATTTAAGCCACTTTTTGAGCTCTCTGGTGAAGATGTTAATATTGTTCTGTAATTTGAATCCTGTGGGGAGAGAGTTCCATAGTGTAGCCCCTTTGAAGGAGAAGCTAGACTGTCCAAAAGATGTTCTAAACTTCGGGAGCACACAATCCCCACTAACTGAGGCTCTGGTGGAAGGTCTAAAAGAGCCCCGACGCCTCTCCATGAGGCCAGAGAACAGTGGTGACACACAGTTGTTCAAACATTTAAAAGTCAATTTCAAAATACTAAAATTTACAAAATTTTCAAAAGTAAAAAGCTTATGCTTTTGTATGATATCACAATGATGCCATCTCATTGGTTTTTTGTCAAATATCTTAATTGCCTGTTTATATAGAGAAATAACTGGTTTCAATGTGGACACTGATGTTTGTGACCATGCTGTTATACAGTATGACAAATGTGAAAAAACCATTGCATGCATAAACAATACAGCCGCGTGATGTGACAACTCTCCTCTAATAAAACAAAAACAGTTCAGATTTGATTTGACTTTCCTGCAAACATGATTTATTTGACTTTGAAACTTCAGGTGTTTATCCAAGATTATGCCCAAGTATTTCGTTTCATGAACCTCATGAATGGGTTCATGGTCTAGATGAACCTCAAAGATGCTGTCAATGGACCTCTGGTTGATAGAAAAACACATTGAGAAAGTTTTCTGTGTGTTTAGAGTTAAATGGGACAGCTGAAGCCATCTTGAGACGTTATGTAAAGCCTGTGTTAACTGCTACCCAGCCAGTGCAGTTGTTTTTGCTGACACATGGATAACTGTGTCATCAGCATAAAGCTGGCAATTTACACCCTGACAGCAATCTGGGAGATCATTTATATACAGTGAAAACAATAATGGTCCTAGAACTGACCCTTGAGGCACTCCCAAGTCGTTAGGACTTAGGTTAGATTTAACAGTTCCTACTTTCACACATTGTTCTCTACCCTCCAGGTAGGACTTAAACCATAACAGAGCTTCAGCTGAAAATTTAAATTGCTGTAATTTCTGCAATAAGATACAATGGTCCACTGTGTCGAAAGCCTTCTTCAGATCTAAAAACACAGCGCCTACGACATTCCCTTTATCCAGTGAACCTTTGATCTGTTCCAACAAGAAACAGTTGGCGGTTTCTGTACTGTGCTTTTGTCTGAACCCAAACTGCTGGGGGTGCAACAATTGGTTATTTTCAAGATGTTCTATTAATTGCTCCGCCACAATTTTTTCCAACACTTTGGAAACGACAGGAAGAATGGAAATAGGCCTGTAATTGCAGGCTTGGTCTTTGTCGCCTGACTTGTAAATTGGAGTGATTACAGCAATCTTCCAGCTCTGTGGGAAAGTATTTGTTTGTATTGACAAGTTTACAAGGTAAGTAATGGGGTCGAGTAAACTGCTTAGATGTTTTTTAATTAGATCTACATTAAGATTATGTATGTCTCTTGATGTAGAATTTTTCATATTGACAATAATTTTCCTTACTTTATTGTGCGAAACTTCTCTGATTTTTAAAAGATCTGTACTGCTAAGCTGAACTTTATTTTCAAAAGGTAATTTGCCCTTGAAAGGTTTAGCTAGATCGTAAACTGATTCAACAAAAAATTTGTTGAACTCGTTAGCAATTAACTGGTTGTCATTAACATAATTATTATCAATTTTAAGGCAATCTGTCATTTGATGGTTTATCCTATTAGAACTTGTCAATTTGTTTATATGTTGCCATAGTTTGGAGCTGCTTCCATTTGCTTCTTCTATCATTTTTATAAAATATTTTGTTTTTGCTTTGCGCAGCTCACTTGTGACTTTGTTCCTAAGACCAGTGAAAATTAGATGGTCAGTATTATTCCTAGATTTTAAGAACTTTTTAAGTGCAAGGTCACCTTTTTTTAGCCATTAGCCAAATGTCTTTGTTGAACCATGGAAGAGAATACTTTCTTGGTATACTTATTTATTACATCATTTAGTTTAGTGACAAATTTGGATGCACTCAAATTTAAATCAGTCTCAGCAATAATACTATTCCAATTAATTTGATTTAATTCATTTTCAAAGGAGTTTATTTTTTCTTTAGGAATTCCTATTGTTTTCATTTTGTTCTCTGCTTTATTATGATTAATAAAACATTTTTTAGTCAACTTTCTAACAATTAATGTCATGTTATGATCGGTAAGCCCTGTGATCAGGTTATAAGTTTAAGTTATTCTTTCTGGTCTATTTACAAAAATCAAATCAATCAATGTTTCGCTATGTCTGGTAATTCTAGTAGGTTTGTAAATTATTTGCTTATATTTGAACTTATCCATCAAAGATTTCAACTTTATTCTGCTGTTGTTTTTCTCCTGCCAGTTTATATTGAAATCACCCATAATTATACATTCAGTGCAATTGTCAATATTCAATAGAAGACTCTTAAAATCATCATCGAAATTTGCTCCATGTGAAGGTGGATTGTAAATGACGATTAATTTGAATTTCATTGTTGGAGACAAAATTACATTTAGCCCCAAGCATTCCAGTTTCATATCAATGTTAACTTTCTCACACTTAAATGTTTCTTTAATGTATAATAGCACACCCCCACCCCTTCCTTGGACCCTGTAACACTTAAAACCAGGTATGTTGATTAGGTCTGTAGGAGTGGATGGATTTAGCCAACTTTCAGTCACACACAAGTAATCCAGGTTAGAGTCAGTTAACAGTCTATTAATTTGATCTATTTTTGGTAAAATACTCCTTATATTAATGTGTCCTCCCAAAATCCCCTTTGGTTTTGTTTGGGGATTCCAAATAATCTGGGCATGATTTACAGTTTGGAAGATCTTCAGCTCTTTCTGCTTGAGCGCTGCCCGGTTTTGATTTTTGGACCTTATGAGTTGCCGTCGTTGTTTCCATTCGGCATCTACTGTAATGCGTGCGCCGTGTAGATCAAAACTCACCGCACTGTCCGAATCCTGACCACAGACACCGGTGCTCTGAGACCCCGCCGCCAGACCCGGACGGTACTCCCCAACGCTCCGGTCCCCACCGCAACCAAGGCCCCGCGTCCGCTGCAGCCCCAGCAAGGCAGCGCCAGCAACTGCCCCATCCATCCCGCCGACGGACGCACCCAGATGTCCAGATGCCCCAACGGACTCAGCAACAGGAAAAAGCACGTCAACTGCAGCCTCCACTTGTGAGACATGATGACCCATCTCACCCACATTTTTTTTAGTCAAAGAGAGTACATTTGTTGTCACAATAACTTCCGGAAGTTAATCGTTGGCTTGGTACTGCTGTTCAAGGATGTGTTGGGGTACATCAAATTTACGTTGAGGCCCGGGATTTAGGTATACATCTCCCGACAAAAGTAGCAACAACATTAGAGTTTTAATTACTCTTGGAGGAGCATGCTTCTGTTTGCTCATGCAGTTGTGTTGGTTCAGTCTTTTGGATGCCTGTGCTTCATTGGCAGCAAAGGTGTGGGAGAAGATGGTAGCATAGCCAAAACCAAAAAAATATAGTTTGGCTTTCTCACCCCGATTGCCGAATGGATCTTGATCAGCAGCAGCACGGTTAGTATTTTCGCCCGCTTTTGTTGGTACATCACATATGAACAGTACAGACATAAGCGCCAGAACGCAACAGGTAGCCAAGACTGCAATATGGTAGTTATCGTACTCATGTTTGCAGTTTCTCTTTTGTTTGAGAAAGCATTTGTAGATATCATATAAAGCGTTATGCCAAAACTTTAAAATACAGTTATAAGCTGGTTGGAAACTGTATAGGCGGCAATATGTCCTGATTTGCACTCGTGAGTGGAGCCTCCCAAACCACTCACAACAGCCGCCGCCATCTTCTGTCAATAGTCGCCATCATATCAACACACTCTCTACCCAGCCTAAACTCCTCTCATTATGCAATCCGCCTACAGATTATTGTGAATGTCTTTGTCTCTCTAGATGTCTTTTCAGGCTACACATTGTCAAACTAAGGCAGACATATTTGCTTCTCATGCAATTACATAAGCTCTCTTAACAATTATCAATAACTTGGAGGCGGAACTTGGCATCCAGAAGCCTGTCATCTGTTTGTTTGTTTTTTCAGGCTAAATAAAAAAAATAAAAATATCAGTCTTTCACAAGAAGGTGCCTGTACTTTCAGTTGGTATCTATCTAATCTTTTTTGTTTTATTCTGTTCATTCTAACAGGGTCAGTATAAATTTTATTGCCCAGCTAAGTCAGATGGCATAGAATGTGAAAAGGAGTGGTCATACTCAGAGGTCAGGAAAGCAGCAGGGCTTAGTGATTCAGAGCGGGGTTATTTTGAAGAGAAAATGGCTCGTCTGGCAGCAGAAGCTGAGTACTGCGAGTTCAAATCAGTGAGTATAAATAACATTTCAATACTCTCATGTGTTTTTTATGTCTACTGGATAATGTGAATTCAGTGACAATTAATATATAATTATGTCTCTCTATATTGTAAGTGTCCAAGCTGTGAGTCCTACATTGAGCGAAAAGACCTGACCAACCTCTGTGTGAAATGCAATATCTGCACAGCTGTAAAAAAGAAGACCTACCATTTCTGCTGGGAGTGTCTGAGGGAATGGAAAGGGCCAGCTGCTCATTCTGTCCGCTGTAGTTATGAAGACTGTATCAACCCAGTTGACAAGCTAGCAGAGTGTAGTACTATCAAGCTGTCTAGTGTGGACAATGTAGAGTGTCCTTCAATTCGTGCCTGCCCAACCTGTGGACTTCTTATAGAACACAATGGGACCAAATGTAAAAACATTATGTGTAAGCGCTGTAAGGTGGAGTTTTGCTTCCTTTGTCTAGAGCTGACAAGGATTTGTTCTGTTCCAAACAATGGCTATTTTAAGGTCTGCTCAGTTGCACAACGGCAGACTGAAATTCCAGTTTGGAAGAGATAATGTGTGAGAGATATGATCGAGCGACTTGGAAGACGTGACTCGTCTAGCTCTTTAAATTACTACAAGAACATTTTTCTTGTTGTTTATACTTATTTTTTGACATGATGCTGTTGTCAAATAGGCTATTTAAACAGCATTTTTTATTAAAATGGTATATGAAAATATGATTAATACAGCACGAAATAACAATGATTTTGAGTTTATTAGACTAAACATGAAAAAGACTGTATTTTCATAAAGTGCCATATAATGTTTTGTTAATCAAACAATACAAAATAAATTGCAAAGATAAAGCTATTGACTGTGCCACATGTGCTTGCCATGTTATACAGATTAGAGTACTGAAGATTAACACCTGCCATTGATGATGAAGAGCTCATTTAGCACACTCTCAATTTATTTATTTAGGTTTGTGAAGTCATCACATCTCTGTCTCTCTATGTCATTTTATAATATGACAGGCTACCTTCTTTGTCTGTCATGTTATTTCAGCCATATCACTTGGAGTGGAAATAGTTGGCTTTTCAAAATGCATTAATATATTTTAATCACTGTCTATTTGTCTCTAATAAAATATGAAAGACTTGAGAAAGATCCTTTTAAGTTGCATGTAATTAAGTAGCCTATTTAACAATATGCCTGTGAATAAGAGAATTTATATGACAACAGCAGAGACGATGGAGACTTTTTATAAAGGTCAAGACACATTGAAGACAAGAATATGTTTTCAATTGGATGTTCCTCTTAAATTCATAGCCTCAGTATGATGTCTGTCTGGCTGGCACAAGACTCCTCATCAAACTGAACGAACAGGAAGGCATGTTGTTGTACTCGGGACCAGTCTTAAGACCATTTTTGAAGGTATTGGTCTTGTCTTGGCCACATTTGTTCTCGGTCTTGTCTTTGTCTCAGACTAAAAGGACTCTGGATTTTATTTCAAGACAGAACAAGACCACAGCAGCAGGGATATTGCTAAATTGCCATTGCATTGTCTGACTTCTTTGTTAACATCATTAATTTGATTGGATGTAAAACCTTTACAAATATGAGCACAATTGCAAACTGTGATTGTAACCCAGGTTAATTGAATGGAATTATTTAATTTATTCAGTTTAGTAACATCATATTTCTCTAATAAAAGTTGGAAAGAAGTGTTAAAGTTATTAAGAACATTTAAAAATGAGTGAATTTATACTATTTAGAAGATTAGTGATTGACCAATGAGAGCTCTTTGTCATTGCGCGCCCTGCGTGTCAACGAGCATGTGCAATGACAGAAGAGACAATCAAGACAGAGAAGAAAAGACGTAATCTGATCTTCGTGATCTAATTTGATGAAATATAGATTTTAAAAACTCTCCAAAAAGTGTACAAAAGTTTTAAATTCATTTATTTCAAGCCATCCAGTATCTGAAGAAGCCGATTGAATATTGTTGAGACACATTACTCACTTAATCAGCATAATATAATCAATGGAAATAAAATGTATAAAAACTCCATAATAATATGGATTAACTGCAACTAAATAACCATTTAGTTGCAGTTAATCCATATTATTACAGTTAACTGTGTTTATTCCCTTTTTCAATCTAAGTAGAAAAGTCCCTTTAAAGGATTAGTCCACTTTCAAATAAAACTTTTCTGGAGTCCATTAAAGTCCAATATATGGAGAATAATCCTGAAATGTTTTCCTCAAAAACCTTAATTTCTTTTCGACTGACAAAAGAAAGACATGAACATCTTGAATGACAATCACCTGCAATCCACAAAGGACAGTATCAGTATTCATTCATCACTCAGTCACTTTTACAACGTCTGCTTGACTCACCTGTGTTCAACGATTCATCTGCTTGTGTTTAATAAATACCTTTATTAAACATGGGGGTGAGTAAATTATCAGGAAAAGTTTGTTTGAAAGTGAACTAATCCTTTAAGGTTAATAAATGCTTTAAAAAGTGTATTTTTCATTGTTAGTTGATGCATTAAGTAGAATTGATAAACAAGTCCTTAAAGTGTCTCCAAAAAATCCCTATAACAGCGTTTGACAGTAAACTGAGTGAAGAACAAACGCTTGAACGAACATCATGTGATTCAGTTGATTCACTCGAAACTCGTTTGTTCTTCTTCTCATTAGTGTAATATCACTCTCTTCTTACTAAATGATTTTATTCAGTGATTTCATAAAACAATATTTGGTTTCTCAAAGAATCTTTCAGTGATCCGTTCTTAAAACAACCATTTTAATAATCTAGAGAACCGTTAGTGTAATTTATCAACGCTGTTAAAGAACATTCATTTTTAATATTGTATACAGTCCTAAAAACAGTTTCATAATGTCTTATTTTCTTGTGATTTTGTGGTGAAATATGAGCAGATTTTATGAGATTCACTGAGTTTTAATGATGTTTAGTTTTTCACACACTGTCTTTTAGGAATATAATTTTGCATTTACTCTTAAAAACTGAGAATTTCAATATTTCATTTGATTGTTGTTACTTTTGTCTAATTTTGTCATTAGCTTGTTAATAAAATGATTTTTTCCCATCACACTTGTCAGTAAATGATCAGTTTTGAAGCTTGATTTGACTGATTGTTACTCAGAAGAACAGATCGAACAGAGAAACAGTCTGAGAAAAACATTTAATGAATCTACAGCAACATGACAAACTCAACAACATCAGCACCTACCGGCAGACATGCGGGGTTCTAAAGGAATTAAATAATTATTAAGTAATATATTAAAAGGATTTAGGGAATAGATAAATGTAAAAAATGTAAAATAAGTTCTACCGCTGAAGAAGGCCTAATCAACTTAAATTATTTGCAAATAATATTTTGTTTAATGGCCATGTTCACTCTTACTGATATTTGCAAAAACATTTCTTGTCTTGTCACATTCAGTTATGAGTTATATGAATCAAATGTAAATTATACCATATTTTACATTTAAAACAGTGACATTTTTAAAAAAAGTTAAGTTGCTTGCTGGATATTATTCTGGGTCGTTCAGCAATCCTTTCCTATAAGCAGTTAAATATTAATGTTTAGCTGATACTTTCCATGCACTCTTTCAGAGATAAAACTAATGCTTTCTGGAATATTCTTCTGTAGACCCGCCTTCTTTTATTTGATTGGCCATCTCACTCATTTTGACATTGATGAGCGCTGTTATACTATTAAGACAGAGCAACCTAAAAGCTTTTAAAACTTTTTGTCATCCAAATATCAAACAGAGCATGCGTGTAAAGAAGTGCAGCAGAGCAGCATCAAGAATATAAAATACTGAGGACAATTTGGCCATCTCTAATTTTTGGGGGGACTTTAGGGAGTACCTCTAAATGTCTATGGTGGCTATATATAGGTGCGGGAAGTGGGGTTTTTCACAGGACAGTAAATGCAATACAAAATTTTGTTCAGTTACATTTATTCATTTCAAATAATCATTTAATAATTTGTTTGTAATTGTTATGTCCCAGGACATATATCATTCATTGTTTTGTAATTTTGTGAATATGTGTATGTGACTGTGTTTCCCTGATGCCCAACAGCCTGCTGGGAAGTGTAGTTTTTCCTGTTTTCCTCTGCTCCTCCCTGTCCTCTTGCAGGAGCCCAATTGATGCCACCTGTTCCTCGTTAGAGTTGTGGAGAGGAGCTTGCATTTATAGAGGGTATGCATCGACGTCACTTTCCCGACGAACTCTCCCTCAGCTGGACTGAGTGGCAAAAGAACCTGCTGCGTGACTGGATTTAATAGAGGAAACTGCGAAAACGTGAGTAAAACTAACGAGGTTGGACTCAAAACAGTGTTCATTTTGGCAGCCATTTTTGATTTAGTCTTAGTCTTTATCTTAAGACGAAAATGCTCCTTAGTCTTAGTCACATTTTAGTCATTTTAGTCTTTCATATTTTAATCTAGTTTTAGTCGACGAAAAGTCATCACATTTTTTTCAAGTCTTAGTCATTACTTTTAGTCAAACTAGTTGCCAACATTAATTTTGATAGCTATTTTATATCTAGTCTTTAGACAAAATAGTCAATTTTTCTCTTTAGACCAATTCATTTAAGTTTATGAAAAATTTGAATCAAGATAACAGGCTGTATTGACATTGCACTCATAGCAGCAGCAGCTGGTGCAAATGTACATATCCTCTTTCAGTGGTTCTCAAACTTTCTAGAATGTCATACATCCTTCTGTGTACCCTCTCTTTTCCACTTAGACTGCAGTTATACATTTCCATTAAGGGACAAGATTTGCCTTCTTAAATCGATTTTTCTAGTGCATTTTTTACCTTTTATAAATACCTTTCTAAAATAAATAATGCCTTAACTTAAAAAAAAAAAAAATTCAATAAATACAATGATGATAAAAACGAAGTGATACTTTTAAATATAACATTAAAACCGCCAGTAGGTGGCGGTAAGTCACTGTTTTTATGAGTGAATCATCGAGTCATCCATTCTTTCAGTATCAAAGCAAGCGGCTGTATTAATGAATGGATCATTGAATCATTGACAATTCGTTCAAAGCCACAGATTCATTAGAAACACAGCTTGTGTGCTGCAGTTCTGCTGTGGCTTTCGTTGCAAAATAGAGCAAAAATACTGACAATACTGTTTTAAAATGCACATATTACCCTTTTGTTTGTTGAACAAAATCAATATTTGGGAAATTATGTATTATATTATATTTGGGCAATATTATTGCTGGTATAGGATCAACATTAAAAACAGTAACTCGCAGAAGGGTATGTTTTTGTATCGAAGAGAGTTTTAATCTTAAATCTACATGCAGTCTACGTCTATATTTGTTCATTATGCTAGTAAGTACTAAATCCCCACTTTTACAAAGGTAATGTTATTGTCGAGAACAGCACTGATGTAGCGATGCTGGCTTGTGTGGGTGCAGTCAGTTTTGACCGCGAAAGATGAGGTCATTTGATTGAATATTGTGTATATATGACATTTTACCTGCTAGAAATACATGTTCAGTTTTCATGTTATTTTAAGGTGGAGTAGAATAAAATGAATGGCATTTTTCGCGTAACGTAACGTCAGTTTGAGAACCAGCAGAACCACTGCTGATATCAGTCTGCACTTTGGTCCCAGATTTAGTCAGTAAACGAGCAGTGCAATATAGACACTTTAATTTAAGTAGAAAATCTCAAATGAACAGTGCTGAACTTTAGCTTACTTGTGTTTTCAGATCATCTGAGCTTCAGTGTAGAGAGGGCTCGTGTGCAGGGTTGCCAGATAGCAAAGATGAAGTAAAACGTGTTCTTGTAACAGAAAAGCTCTGAAAGTGGATTTAAATTCTGGAAATCTGGCAACCGTAAGCGGTCACGCTCGTAAAGACAGTCTGTAATGTTTTGTCTCCTTTATCCGACAAAAACAAAAAGTGATTTCAAAAGAGTGATTTTGGAAAAGTGTTTAGTCTTTTAGCCACATTTCAGTCTCGTCTTTTTTCATCAACGATATTGCACGTGTAGTTTTAGTCACGTTATCGTTAAATGAAATTGGTGTCGTCTCTCATCGTCTCATCTTAGTCATGGAAAAAAAGGTCGTCAACGAACATTTTTCGTCATAGTTTTCGTTAACGAAATTAACACTGGCTCAAAAGTGTTTCTTACAACTTGTCAAATAAACCTAATCCATGGATATTGACATGCAGCCAGGAGTCGTGTTTCCTGACATTTATATTTGCCTGATTTCGACGCAGGGGAAATGTCACAGAAACGCCAGGCTCCAACATCAGCCAATCACGACGCACTCCCTCACCCGAGTACTGATCACTCACACCTGCACGCAATCACCTGAGCAATCAGCCCGCACATAAAAGAAACTCAGGCTACGTTTACACATGGGCGGCTATTTTCATAAACGGACATTTCAACCTCTCCGGTTTCAAAAATAACATCGTGCACACATGTCAGTTTTCAGAAAAGTGTTCATTTACACGTACCCGTGTATATATGCCGTCAAGAGTGTAACGAGCAGCTCAAGCCCACGTAAGCCAATCAGAATCGCGAAAAAGAATCCCGAATTCCTCTTGAAGTGATTCGAAGTTGTTGCAAAATTGCTGATCTCCGAGCACTCATTCGTCTCTGCTCCTCGACATAATGGAGCAGCTGTATTTGCAAATGCAAACACACGAGAAGAGTTTGCACCAACATAAATGCGACTGCTACTCTTAACGCTTCCATGATCACATGTAAACATAGGTCGCACTTTTGACATAGGTGCGAGCTCTGGCGCATACTGTGGCGTTGGCTGCCTAAACACCGTTTGTCTCAGTTTACGTGCAAACGAAGATTTTCAAAATCTCCACTCTGGCCGTAGTTTTTAGAAAGACTCGTTTTCAGAGGCAAATTCTCCGTTTGCGTGTAAACGAAGGGCGCAAACGAAGGGAAATGTCTCCGTTTTTCAAAATAACCATGTACGTGTAAACTGGGCCTCACACACACTCACTCACTGTCCGGTCTCGTTTGCACAAAGGACTACACCTGTATGCTTACCTCAAGGACTCCTGTTGTTACTTATCCGTCTCCAGTGCTTCCCAGTTTCCTCATGTGTCTCCATCGAGTGTGTTCAGTCTCCCAGCTCTCCTCTGCTCCAGCGATCTTCTACAGACAATCACCTGCAATCCACAAAGGACAATATCAGTATTCATTCATCACTCAGTCACTTTTACAACGCCTGCTTGACTCACCTGTGTTGGACGATTCATCTGCTTGTGTTTAATAAATACCTTAACTGTGACCTCCTGTCTCTGAGCCATCTGTACTGTAACAGGAAATACATAAAGCAAATATGCCTGTGAATATTTTATATATAGGTAGGTTTAAATCCGAGTAATCACTCATATTAATGTTATATATATCGTCATATTGTCCAGCCCTAAAACTTGTATAGTTTTTGTCGGTGTTTATTTAAAAACACCAAATTATGCAGAATATAAGATGGTAAATATTTAATTGAGTTGTCAACACAATATATAACAATACAATATATACGGTATGATTTTACCTCAAAATCCAACTATTTGACATAAAATGATAACTGCAAAACCTGTTTCTCTGCTGGAGTCCAGCTGTTTCTGTGAATTGCAGTGATCCATTTTCTTTTTTCTGTATCTTTTGGCAATTTTTAATATATATATATATACACCTCAGGTTTTGTATCAAAGCTATTTGTACAGTCAATCACAAAGCTCTTTCTCGTTTTGGATGTGTTTTGTGTGTTTTTCACGGCATTCACGCTGAAAACCAATGCTGCCGCTCAGTCTTTGTGCACCTCAGTGGACGTGACCGCAGTCATAACGGTCGACGATGACGTCACGTGCATACCCTCTATTCAGAGGGAACTGGCTGTTCACCTGAGAGAGCCTGTCTTCCCTCCCAGAATTAATGTTGTATCTGCTGTAGTGAAAGCTTCTTCAAGAAAACCTTTTGTACATGTTGTAGTGACAGTGTGTAATTTCCCCATTATCACTGCCTGTAGACGCATTAGGGACGTGGGTGCCTTTTGTTTTTACTAACTCCTGTTTTCTCCTGTTTTTGGTTAGTAAGGTCATCGAGGGCAATATATTTGGGCGTCCAGGATTTGAACCCAGGACCTCTCTGGAATCCCGGACGAGCCCCCAAATATGTTACGTCCCCCTTTTGTTTAGGGGTGACGGCAAAGTAACATATAGAAATAAAGATTAATAAAAACATATCCCTTCAGAAAAACAGGGCCAAAAACAAGAGAGAGATGGTTTTGTCGGCATTCCCAGAACTCACTCAAACACAGATTAACTCTTCAAGGTTTTATTCAAAGTAAAGTCTCTAATAACAATTAAGAATAAAGGCAAAACTATAGAGAGAACTCAAATAAGAAATTATAAATAATGAGAAGACGCTTCTAGCTTCAGAGGGCTGTTTCATAAAACAAGATTAGAAAACAAGCCAGGCTTATTTTACTTAGTCAGACTTGTTGTCAGCGAATTCTGTTTCATAAAACAAACTTAAATTAGTTCAAACTCAGTTACTCTGGCAACTTATGCTGGGAAACTAGCCTGGTCCAGGGCAGGCTAACTGTCAGGCTAAGCTGAGCTCCTCTAACACTGACCAATAGGAACACAATGATATTACAGCTGACTCTCTCACATACAATTATTTGACTTTATTAACACACACACATATGTATATGTATGTATGTATGTATGTATGTGTATAATATATTATTTATATATATATATATATATATATATAAAATATGCACACATTTACTAAATAGTGCTAAATAAAAAACAAATATTGGTGTAAGTTTAAGGCATTTTTTTTTTTTTTATTAAAAGGTAAGTATGATGAACCAAAACATTTAAAGAGAAGTAATTTCTTAAAAATTAAGTGTTATATAGCCCACTGAATCATTCTCAGACTTAATACTGACAACAATGGAAGCACTTGGGAGAGAACTGTCAGAGACTTATTTCTTAGCACAGAAGAGGACAAGAGGATCACCAAATCATTGTTTTAAGTGTGAAAATATAGCAAAAGTAACACATAAATTCAAAATCAATAAACCTGTGACAAGGCCCCTGAAACAATCAGGCCTTCATTTGTAAGCTTTCATTAAGTGATGAGTGATTTTTTTTTTTGCTAGACAAAGAGCAGGAGAAATACCAAGTGAGTGTTTCAGAGCCAGCAAAAGCTATGAAAAGAGTGACAGAGTAAGATGCAGCCTGCAGAAGTGATATGTATGGTTGTTGTCCACACTGAAACTACCCACTGTAGTCAAAGCACAATAAAGTCAGCTAGCCTTTTCCAAGGCCCATATTTAATCTATACTCTGGTCTCTCTCTCTCTCTATATATATCTATATATCTATATATCTATCTATATAGAGTGAATTCAGGTTGATTGGGACACTTATTGCTATTGAAATGACTGGGAATCCTAATCAACCTAATCAACCTGAATTATATATATATATATGTGTGTGTGTGTGTGTGTAAAACCTACAGGTTTTCCTTTCTTACTGGCTAATTGTTTTGTGCCCAATATTTAATTGTTTTAAAATATATGAATACATTTCTCTCTGGTTTTGTTTGGCAGTAGTACTCTATGGTTATTAGAAGAGCAGAAATTAAAAATCACAAAATTAAAAATTGAAATCAATATAAATATTGCATGAATATGCATGACTAAATTTTAAGTATATTCATCAACTCCATTACAATAGTCCATTTACAGTTACTATCATAAAAATACACTTACTTGTAGGTTTAAACTTGTACATAAGGCACATTTAATGTCCAACATCAAATATTTTAGCGAAATGTATATTTTATAATCATTGCGCTTCTATTGCATTCCGTGTGTTTAGCGCGCATGCGCGCAGCAGCGCTCATTCACTGTGAAGTTTAGCCGCAAAATGGAAATATTTGCATTACTTTCTAACATTTACAGATGGAGAATAAACTTGTGAAAAGTAAGTTATGCACTGAGGAAAACACCATGTCTCAAACGCATAAAATAGCACAAAATGTATGCGGTTTCCTATGGTGGATTGATTTGATCCATGATCGACCTCTAGGGCTGCTTAAAAAAAAGCGTGCACGCGAAATTATCTTGACTAGGTGAACCTGGATCGAATTAGTGGGACTGCGTGAAATTCAATTACCTTTTATGAAACCGTTTTAGCCCAAACTCATTTGTTAGGTTAATTCAAGTCAGGTTTTGGAGTTTAATCCTCGCTTTTCTTAGCATCTTTTATGAAACAGCCCTCGGGAGGGGGTTAAAGCCAAAATAACAAACAAAAGGAGTAAGCTACCTGAGGGCTGTTTCATAAAAGATGCTAAGAAAAGCGAGGATTAAACTCCAAAACCTGACTTGAATTAACCTAACAAATGAGCAGGGGCTAAAACGGTTTCATAAAAGGTAATTGAAGTTCACGCAGTCCCGCTAATTCGATCCAGGTTCACCTAGTCAAGATAATTTCGCGTGCACGCTTTTTTTTTAAGCAGCCCTAGAGGTCGATCATGGATCAAATCGATTCACCATAAGAAACGGCATACATTTTGTGCGTTTGAGACATGTTTTCCTCAGTGCATAACTTACTTTTCACAAGTTTATTCTCCATCTGTAAATGTTAGAAAGTCATGCAAATATTTCCATTTTGCTACTAAACTTCACAGTGAACGAGCGCTGCTGCGCGCATGCGCGCTAAACAGATGGGACGCAATAGAAGCAATAATTCTAAAATAGACATTTCGCTAAAATACTTGATGTTGGACATTAAATGTGCCTTATGTACAATTTTAGACGGACAAGTAAGTGTATTTTTATGATAGTAACTGTAAATGGACTATTGTAATGGGGTAAAACAATATACTTTGAGCCAATTACGGAGTTTAGATTAGAAAATTTAGTCTGTGCATATTTATTTTAAATTTTTAATTTTGTGATTTTAATTTCTGCTCTTCTAATAACCATAAAGAGTACTACTGCCAAACAAAACCAGAGAGAAATGTATTCATATATTTTAAAACAATCTAATTAAATACTGGGCACAAAACATTTAGCCAGTAAAAAGAAAACCTGTAAGACACACACACACATTTTTTTTTTTTCAGGTTGATTAGGACACATTTTCCCAGTCATTTCAATAGCAAAAAGTGTCCCAATCAACCTGAATTCACTATGATTTATATATATATATATATATATATATATATATATATATATATATATATATATCCAGAGTATAGATTATATGGGCCTTGGAAAAGGCTAGCTGACTTTATTGTGCTTTGACTACAGTGGGTAGTTTCAGTGTGGACAACAACCATGCATATCACTTCTGCAGGCTGCATCTTACTCTGTCACTCTTTTCATAGCTTTTGCTGGCTCTGAAACACTCACTTGGTATTTCTCCTGCTCTTTGTCTAGCAAAAAATCACTCATCACTTAATGAAAGCTTACAAATGAAGGCCTGATTGTTTCAGGGGCCTTGTCACAGGTCTATTGACTTTGAATTTCTGTGTAACTTTTGCTATATTTTCACTCTTAAAACAATGATTTGGTGATCCTCTTGTCCTCTTCTGTGCTAAGAAATAAGTCTCCTGACAGTTCTCTCCCAAGTGTCAGCAGTAAGTCTGAGAATGATTCAGTGGGATATATAACACTTAATTTTTAAGAAATTACTTCTCTTTAAATGTTTTGGTTCGTCATACTTACCTTTTAATAAAATGCCTTAAACTTACACCACTTTTTTTTTTTTTATATATATATATATATATGTTAATAAAGTCAAATAATTGTATGTGAGAGAGTCAGCTGTAATATCATTGCGTTCCTATTGGTCAGTGTTAGAGGAGCTCAGCTTAGCCTAACAGTTAGCCTGCCCTGGACCAGGCTAGTTTCCCAGCATAAGTTGCCAGAGTAACTGAGTTTGAACTAATTTAAGTTTGTTTTATGAAACAGAATTCGCTGACAACAAGTCTGACTAAGTAAAATAAGCCTGGCTTGTTTTCTAATCTTATTTTATGAAACAGCCCTCTGGAGTAAGGGAGTCTAAATAACCTATAAAACAAAACATCAAATAAACAACAAATCTCTTACCTGACGACCTTACTAACCAAAAACAGGAGAAAACAGTAGTAAAAATAAAAGGCACCCACCTCCCTAATGCGTCTACAGGCAGTGATAATGGGGAAATTACACACTGTCACTACAACATATACAAAAGTTTTTCTTGAAGAAGCTTTCACTACAGCAGATACAACATTAATTCTGGGAGGGAAGACAGGCTCTCTCAGGTGAACAGCCAGCTCCCTCTGTATAAATGCAAGCTCCTCTCCACAACTCTAACGAGGAACAGGTGGCATCAATTGGGCTCCTGCAAGAGGACAGGGAGGAGCAGAGGAAAACAGGAAAAACTACACTTCCCAGCAGGCTGTTGGGCATCAGGGAAACACAGTCACATACACATATTCACAAAATTACCAAAAAATGAACGATATACATCCTGGGGTGTAATGGTAATAAAAACTTTAAATGGGCTATAAAAATGAATGTTGTTGATACTTATTATTAACCTTTATTTAACCAGGTGAGTCAATTGAGAACCAGTTCTCATTTACAATGATGACCTGGCCAAGAGGCAGCATAAAAAACCAGTACAATACAAAAAAAACAAAAGAGATACAAATAACACAGCTATAAACAGTGATATATAAAAACAAGCAAATAACTAAAAACAAGTACAATGATCCTGAATTATTGACTGAACTGAATTTTTAAAGGAAGAAAGCAATATAAATGAGCTAAGCTTTAGAGTCTGCTGCAGATGATTCCAATCACATGCAGCAGAAAACTGAAAAGAGCAACGACCAAAGGAGGTACGGACTTTGGGTATGCAGAGATTAAAGAAACTGCTAGAGCACAGATTACGACTTGTATTATAAACAGTTAAAAGGGACTGTAAATATGATGGAATTTTACCAATAAGAGTTTTGTAAATAAACAGAATCCAATGAATTTGTCTACCCGGAGAGAAGACAATTCAGTAAAGAATACAGGTGGCAATGGTGAGTGTTAAATGAGGCTCCAGTCACAAAGCGGATTGCAGCGTGGTAAATAACTTTAATAACAAATATTATAATGTATCACTGTTTATGTTGGGATCTATGGGTAGGTGACATGTAACTTAAAAGTGGAACATGGAAATCTCATGGATGAAGCGTCAGAGTTAGAGCCTCCTCTCCTTTAGTTGTGGGTTTATTTTAAAAAACAATGAATAAATATCAATTTAGTTTAGTTAGCCTGCTATTTAGCATAAGCTTCAACTATAGCAGGAAGGAACGAGAAGATAATCCTCATAATATTTGCGAGTTGGGACTTGGGAGAGAATGGGTTTCTTGGTTTTTTAGTATAGTGTTAAAAATTATTTAGCCTTAATTGACTCATTCTACTCACTAAAATAATAGGATAAGACAAATAAAATGAAAAAAAAAATTAATTCTATAATTTCTATACTAAGAGTATAGAAGCCAAGAGGTTAAACTCTTATCCTTTTTTTTGGTAACAGCCAGTAGATGGCGCTCCGGTAACATGGCCGCCATTATGGGGTGAAAATACTAACTGGACCATAGAATCCTTCACATCTTACACACCCAAAATAGGCGAATTTCATTGTCAAATCAGGACCCTCATGTCGTTCCACACCTGTAAGACCTTCATTAATCTTCAGAACACAAATTAATATATTTATTCAGATGGATCCGTGAGGCCTCCATAAATGTACTAAAAACATATTTAAATCAGTTCATGTGAGTACAGTGGTTCAATATTAATATTATAAAGCAATGAGAATATTTTTGGTCCGCCAAAAAAAAGAAAATAATGACTTATTTAGTGATGGCTGATTTCAAAACACTGCTTCAGGAAGCTTCGGAGCGTTATGAATCTTTTGTGTCAAATCATGATTCGGATCACGTTTCAAACTGCCAAACTGCTGAAATCACGTGACTTTGGTGCTCCGAATCGCTGATTTGACACACAAGCTTACGAGTCTACACTCCTAACAGAAGCCTACGCTCATCAAATGAGCGAAGGCTTGTGGTACCATCACAGAGAGGCACAAAATCACTCTCCAGGACATTCTGGTTCACTGTTCCTTGCTGGTGGAACAATCTTCCTGCCTTCATCTGGAATGCAGAATATTCAAAAGACGGCTGAAAACTCCCCAGACAGCAGCATTGTTACAGTGGTGTATGTTGGAGAGATGAGGCGAGTACGGAGATCCACTAACAACAAGCTTTAATAGCAATTCAGGAATATAATACAACGTATCACACATAACAACACTAACATAACATTAAAGCAACAACAAGAATGGACAGGGAGTGAAAGGAGTGAGTCCATAATATAGGGAGTGCTGATGAGGAAGTCCAGGTGCAGGTGATCTGTGATGATGGGGAGATGACGAGGGAAGTGAGTGCAGGTGTGGAGACAAGAGGAACATGGGAAATAGAGTCCGGGAGAACTGTGACATTACCCCCCCTGGGCGCACTGGAGACCTCATGCAGGTGCAGGGAGAGGAGCGGCCTGGAATGGAGGTCTCCAGGGCGGATCCATGAGCCACGGCGGGTCAGGAGCCTTGGCTGGCCATGGAAGGTCAGGAGTCTTGGAAACCCCGCCCACATGTTCCCCACCCACTGGTATTAGCCCCCCCAAAAAAAATAATTAAAGAGACTGGCTCGGCTGAGACTGGAGAGACTGGCTCGGCTGAGACTGGAGATACTGGCTCGGCTGAGACTGGAGAGACTGGCTCGGCTGAGAAATACTGGCTCGGCTGAGACTGGAGAGACTGGCTCGGCTGAGACTGGAGAGACTGGCTCGGCTGAGACTGGAGAGACTGGCTCGGCTGAGACTGGAGAGACTGGCTTGGCGGCGGCTGGAGCAGAGGGCTCGGTGGTGGCGGCTTGAAGAGGGGTCCAGTCCATTCCCTCGTACACAATTAAAATCCCAATGGGAACTGGAGTGGGCTCTGTGGAGACTGGAGAGGGCTCTGATGAGACTGGAGAGAGCTTGCCCTTCTTCCTCTTCCTCCTCTTGGATTTTCTGGACCCAGCAGAGATTTGTGGGTCCAGCAGGACACAGGGGAAACATTCACTGGAGGGGTATGTGGAGGAAGATGGAGACTGACAAACTGGCCAGGCCGCCCGTGTTTCTGGGGGAGCTGGACGAGACATGCACACAGTTTCCAGAACCTCTTTGACAACAAATTTGGAGGCATTTAAATACAAAATCAGATTAATAGTATAGTTTAAGGAAACATAATCGCCAGGTTCATCAAAACAGATTGTGCTCTCGTCCAGTCCATCCAGAAACAGGGCGTTTAAACGAGCGTCTGACCAATTAGTCAGAAAAGCCAACTCAATACACTCCTCCACATACCTCTCCAGCGAACGTCCAACCTGTAAGAGTCCTATGAGACGATCTGCCGCCGACATTGGAGTGGGAGGCACGGGAGGAGCTAGAGCCTCAGAGACATGAAATAAATCCATTTTTAGTGGATATCCAGACGTTTCTTTTTAAGGGTCCATTCTTCTGTTACAGTGGTGTATGTTGGAGAGATGAGGCGAGTACGGAGATCCACTAACGACAAGCTTTAATAGCAATTCTGGAATATAATACAACGTATCACACATAACAACACTAACATAACATTAAAGCAACAACAAGAATGGACAGGGAGTGAAAGGAGTGAGTCCATAATATAGGGAGTGCTGATGAGGAAGTCCAGGTGCAGGTGATCCGTGATGATGGGGAGATGACGAGGGAAGTGAGTGCAGGTGTGGAGACAAGAGGAACATGGGAAATAGAGTCTGGGAGACAAGGGAACTGTGACAAAAGTAGTGTGGCCCAGATCCGGCCCACATCTGGTACATGTGGATTACATCCCTGAATCATCCCACCCGATTACAATGTGAATTCTCTCCGAACCATCTCTCTTTTATCCCCAGTGGGGATAAAAAAAAAATCCCCCGGGTGATGCTACTCCACAAACCACCAACAGAGCACATCAAATACCAAAAATATTTTATTTTTAAAACATCGCCAAGTAAAACGCTGCGTTTATATAGAAATGTCTTTTTGTGCCCACAACAAACGGGACACTTTCAGACGCGCATTCCGACTTCGCCTCAGCTCCAAGCGCAAGTCAAATGAGTGCGGAAAAGGTAACGTTAGGTGACGACGAGGTAGCTTCAGTTGAACAACAGTGAACTGCGGTCAGATGAGTCAGGCTATGTCAGTAAAATTCAGAAAAATTAACATGACTGTCCAATCAGCCGCTATAGTGTGCTTGTGGTGCGCACTCAAGAATTGCATGCGCAAATGCGCCGGCGCACCCTGCATAATTACTTTATTATAGCTTAAATGAAGCGCAAAAGAAACTACGAGCAATGACCGTCGTTGTTCTGTTGTAAATTGAATCAAGAAATTACCAAACATGCGATTAAAGCTGCCTCAAAACTGTGCATGCATGTATGTATTTGTTGACATGGTTTTAAAGCTATTGTTATCCAATTTGTTGGCCTTAAAACGTCTTAAAATGCACATATGTACACGAGGGAAATCTAAATTTTCTTGGGGGAGCATGCCCCCGAACCCCCCTGCCAAACTACTGTTGTGACCTCAGTAATTATGAAACTCAGTGTACGGCCCTGGTAATGAAATATGAGGTAAACGTGTATTTCTCCATATGTGCGCACTTTTGGAGTAAAAGTTTGTAATGTTTATGCACTGAAGTTTGTCTCTCGGTATTCTATTAAAAAAATCAATAACGGGAGGAGATCACGTGACCAACCGATAGCAATGGCGGTGTAGTTTGATTGCTCCCAGACTCGGTATCCTGAATTTATCTGTTCTCAGTAAACCATCAACGCTTGATTCGTTTTTGATTACTTTGCTAACGGGGCAATGAATAAAGATGGCAAAACGTCAATTAACACTGGCTTCCCTGGAGAAAAAGCGAGTTAAAGACCCTAATTGTGTTCCTGAGGGGGAACTTCGCGCCATTGTTGCCGATGAGCAAAAGATGCACCTCAGCTTCATTAGAGAGCTGTTTAAAGAAGAATTTGCCCCGATTGCGGAGAGGCTTGGAGGTCTGGAAGAGGACGTTTGTCGGATAAGAAATAATTTTGACAGGCAGCCCTCCATAATGCAAAAAAAGACACCGTTGAGATTAAGCTAGCGGTGGACTCCCTTCAGGAAAAGTTGGCAAGAATCGAAGATAAAAGTCGCCAGTCCAATATCCGTCTAGTAGGGCTAAAAGAGGGTGTGGAAGGAGATGACACTCTAAGATTTATACAAAATCAGCTCCCTAAATGGATTCCCTCCCTTGCCGGCAAAATAATGGAGATTGAAAGAGCCCACCATGTATATATAGCGGCGAACGCTCAAAAACAACCCCTCGTACATTCATCTTCAAGTTGCTACGTTATCAAGATCGGAATGCGATCCTGAATGAAGCCCGTGCCCCTGGACAAATTCTTCATATGTGAACACAGTTGCTTTTCTTCCCAGATTACAGCACCCATATGTAGTACAAACAATGTTCGTTAGTGTAGGAAGGAAGGGGACAGGGTCGGCGGTTAACTGCTGACTGAGCTTTATTTCAAAATTCAGAAATGTCAAACAAAAACTGTGCAAGGCACAAAACAAAATAATCCACAAAGGGCTTCACTCCAGTCACGGCATATACAATCCACAAAGGGCTTCACTCCAGTCACGGCATATACAATCCACAAAGGGCTTCACTCCAACTTGTCGTGCACCAGCAGCTCAGTCAGCACTCCCCCTCTCTCTCACCGACTCCTGCTTCTCGCGGCGTTTTAACCTGTCTCCGCGCCAATTACTGAAACGAGAAACAGGTGTTCGTGATTTACATTTAACTCGCTCACTCACCAAAGATCTCCCGATGCTCTCTCCCGCTGCAGACCTCGCTGAACCACGCCCCCCTCGCCACATACCCCACCGCCCGACTCAGGCCGGGGAGCCGTCCGGCCAGCAGCCCCCCCCCCATTCCTGGAGAGGAAATCGGCCACAGCCATCTGAACACCCGGCCTGTGGACCACCTTGAACTTAAAAGGCTGTAATGCCAGATACCAACGAGTGATCCGCGCATTGGTATCCTTCATGCGGTGGAGCCACTGCAGGGGAGCGTGGTCCGAACAGAGAGTGAATTCCCGTCCCAGGAGATAATAGCGGAGGGTGAGGACGGCCCACCTAATAGCCAAACACTCTTTCTCAACGGTGCTGTACTTAGCTTCCCTCTTTGAGAGCTTGCGGCTAATGTACAGCACCGGCCGCTCCTCACCCTCTATCTCCTGGGACAGGACAGCACCCAGCCCTCTGTCCGACGCGTCAGTCTGCAACAGAAAAGGGAGAGAAAAATCAGGAGAGTGAAGCAATGGCCCGCCACATAGAGCAGCCTTTACCTGGGTGAAGGCCTGCTGGCACAGCTCCGTCCACTGGACCGTATCTGGCGCATCCTTTTTAGTTAGATCAGTCAATGAGCTGGTGAGGCCGAATAATTAGGAACAAACCTCCTGTAATATCCCGCCAGCCCGAGGAACTGTCTAACCTCCTTTTTGGTCTTGGGGCGCGGACAGGTCGCAATCGCTGCCGTCTTATCAATTTGGGGACGCACCTGCCCCAAGTGGAAGCCCAGATACCTTACTTCCACGCGCCCAATCGCACACTTCTTCGGGTTGGCTGTGAGCCCGGCCCCCCTCAGCGATCTCAGGACGGCCCTCAAATGCTGCATATGCTGCTGCCAGTCATTACTGAAGATGATAATATCGTCCAGATAGGCAGCAGCATATGCACCATGGGGCCGCAAAATTTTATCCATGAGACGCTGAAAGGTAGCCGGTGCCCGAACAGCCCGAACGGAAGGGTAACGAATTGGTGTAATCCGAACGGCGTCGTGAAAGCTGTCTTTTCTTTGGATAATGGCGACAAGGGGATCTGCCAATACCCTTTCGTTAAGTCCAGTGTCGAATAAAATCGAGCCGTACCTAGCCGGTCAAGCAACTCGTCCACCCGAGGCATTGGATACGCGTCGAACTTCGACACTGCGTTCACCTTGCGGTAGTCCACACAGAACCGAACTGAGCCGTCCGTCTTGGGAACCAAAACTATCGGGCTCGCCCAATTACTGCTGGACTCTTCTATTACTCCCATTTCAAGCATAGCCTCTAATTCTGCCTGAACTACATTTTCTTGTGTTCAGGCAATCTATACGGCCGGCTGCGAACCACCACGCCCGGCTCTGTCTCGATGTGGTGCTGAATGAGGTTTGTACGGCCGGTAGGGGAGAAAACACGTCTGCAAATTCTGCTTGTAACTTGGATAAATCAGTGAGCTGTGAGGGCGAGAGGTGATCTCCCCCCGGGGCCAGAGCGAGGGATTGTTTTCTGATATTCGCCTCTGGCCCGAGATCATCCTCTCCGCTAATCACCGTCCCAACCTCCATCACTGGACGCCTGTCCACAAAGTGCTCCGGGTCCCCGCAACGCCAACAGGCCGGCCCAGACCTGCCCGCCGCTCTTGTGGCAGGGAGCGGGTTAAATGGTTGACGCGGAGAGAGGGGAGAAGCAGGAGCGGAGTCCGGCCTGGCGGCAGGGAGTCCCGCCCCCCTGGGCGGAACACGTGGCGGGCCGGGCGGACGAGACCTGGGTAGAGGGACAGGTTTAGAGAGAGAGGGGGAATTAAAAGGAGGAGAGAGAGAGGCAGATGGTAGGGGTTCGCCGACCCCTTGGCACGCCACCCTGTGGTCCTCCGCCAATTCGATGGCTGAGTCCAGCGACGTGGGGCGGTGGCACTGGACCCACTCGGCGGTTTTCTTGGGGAGCCGAGTGATAAACTGCTCCAGTACCACGCGATCGATAACCAGGTCCACGTCGCTTCCCTCAGCCAGTAGCCATTTGCGGCATGAGTCCCGGAGCTGTTGGGCCAACACGAAGGGCCGGCCGGACTCGCCCAGGTCCAGAGAACGGAAGCGTTGACGATACTGCTCGGGGGTCCGGCCGACCCGCTGGACGATGGCCCGCCGAAGATCGTCAAAAACCAGGAGGTTCTCTGCTGGCAGCTGCTGCGCCGCCACCTGCGACTCCCCCGAGAGGAGCGGGACCAACCTCATGGACCATTGGTCCCGCGGCCAGCCACTTGCCTCGGCTGACCACTCGAACAAGTCGAGGAAGGCCTCGGGGTCGTCACATGGCCCCATTTTGTTCAGCGGCAGGTGGGTAGGCGCAGCCGGCTGCCCGATGGTCTCCTGGCGAACCTCCCAGTCAATCCAGCTCCGGAACCTCTCGCGGTCCTCCTGCTGGGCCTGCACGATGGCTTGAAAGCGGCGTTCTTGGTCGGTGCGCAGGTCCAGCAGGGCCTGATGTTGCTCCTGATGCAGGACCGCGAGGGAGGCGATGACTTCCGCAAATGTCGAAGGGGAGGCCACCCAGCTTCCTTCCCGGGTTTCAGCACCAGTGTAGTACAAACAATGTTCGTTAGTGTAGGAAGGAAGGGGACAGGGTCGGCGGTTAACTGCTGACTGAGCTTTATTTCAAAATTCAGAAATGTCAAACAAAAACTGTGCAAGGCACAAAACAAAATAATCCACAAAGGGCTTCACTCCAGTCACGGCATATACAATCCACAAAGGGCTTCACTCCAGTCACGGCATATACAATCCACAAAGGGCTTCACTCCAACTTGTCGTGCACCAGCAGCTCAGTCAGCAGTCCCCCTCTCTCTCACCGACTCCTGCTTCTCGCGGCGTTTTAACCTGTCTCCGTGCCAATTACTGAAACGAGAAACAGGTGTTCGTGATTTACATTTAACTCGCTCACTCACCAAAGATCTCCCGATGCTCTCTCCCGCTGCAGACCTCGCTGAACCACGCCCCCCTCGCCACACCATACTTCGGCTAAGAGGAGAGCAATGACATCTGCGAGAAAGAAGCTAACTCAGCTGGAAATAACGTCCTTTTTGCTTTACCCCGTGGTTGTGAAAGTTACTCATCGAGGGAAGATTTCACTTCTTGAGACACCAGCGGAGGTTGAAAAGTTCGCTCTCAATCTGGATCCCGCCGTAAAATCTTCTCTGAAAGGAGCTGTATCGGCTGCGTCATGAGAATCTGAGGTGAATGAAGACGAATATGCAGTACCTATGGAGGACCTTACTGAGAAAATTTGATTGTCTTTTCATCCGGAAAATGACTGGGTTGGGTGATGACGGACGAGCCGCACTGCTAAATTGGCCGCGTATCCAAATAATGTTACTTCAGGGCAGATAGAAGAGTGTGTTCCAACTCTTTGCTTACTGCCCATTTTGTTACTGTTCTTGTTTTGCTTTTTGTTTTATGCCCAAGACCGTCCAAGTAAGTTTAACTTGTATTATGCATGTATTTTTATGTGTAATGTTTGTATGTTTATGAACATGTACATTTATGCATTTGTACTGATCTCCGCTATCTTTCTGGGGGATCACCGCTATCTTCTCTTCCCGCCTCAGTTCTGGTTGGTCTGCTCTTCCTTAGTAATATATGACTATAAATATATTGTCGTGGAACGTCAATGGGTTAAATAGCCCTGTTAAACAAACTAAATGCTTAGATTACCTAAGATGCAAAAATGACAATCTCGCCCTTATACAAGAGTCTCATTTGAAAGCAGCTGACGTGCATCGCTTTCAAAATAGATACTTTAAAGTTATATGCTCCTCTTCGGCCGCCAACAAAACTAAAGGGGTTCTGATTGTGTCTAAGCGTAATTTTGATTTTTCAATTATAAGATCGGGTGGAGATACAGAAGGCTGAATCACTTATGCTGTTGGTTCCATAATACTAAATTACTAAAACAATACTAAATATGCTTTTGTGTCTGCATATGCACCCACCGAGGGTGATCCCTTATTTTTTCAAGTACTATTACGTTTAGTTGTGAGTTTAGAGGACTGTCTTGTGGTGCTAGGGGGCGATTTTAATACTGTGTTGGACCCCCAGTTAGATAGATCTCATGCCTCTAGGGCTGATTCAATCATTTCTGGGTGTTTTAATTCATTTTTGCGACACACTAACATATGTGACGTCTGAGGTTTACAAAATGACGGTGTTAAGGATTATACATTTTTTTCAGCTCGTCATAAGAGCTATTCAACGATTGATTATTTACTTATGTCCCCTTCTCTTATTCTTTTTATTAGTAAAGTTAATATTCTGCCACTTCTTTTATCTGATCATTCTCCAGTAATTACATCTTTAAAGGGTCATGAAACCCCAAAACACTTTTTTTGAGATGTAAACAGATATGTATAGGCTGCACATCATTGAAAACACTAAAGGTACTCATTAATGTTATTCATAGGTGAAAAATAGTTATTTTTGCATTTTTCAGAGCGATTTCTGTCTTCCTGTTTGAAAAGTCGGAGCAACGTCACAAAATCTGACGTCATCGTGTACCTTCGAACATGCTGACGTAGATTCTCGACATATATATTCATGACATAAAGCTCATTCAATCCAATCACTGCACTGTAGTATGCATAAGATTATAATTGCAGTATTATGCATGAGGAAGTATCACTTCTCTCGCCTCGGTCTCTTGTCATTCAGAGACATATCGTTGGTGTTCGTTTCCTCAGTGCTTCAACACAGTGTGTTTTCCTGAGACGCGACCAGAGCAGAGGTTAGTGTGCATGTGGATTGTTTTGCTGTGATCTACCAGCACAAATGGAAAATATGTTCGCGTGAGATCGCATTACAGCGGAGAATTCAAATGTCACAAAAGTGCTGTTCATTCACCTCTTCCTGCTCTAGCTGCGTTCAAACACGCGAGCCGTAGGCTGTTTCCCTCAGCACAGCACGTATGTTGTTTGTATTTTGCTCGCGATGCGGTCAGAACTGGAGTTTGAATACGAACACATGAAAAATACGATTGTTTTTATGATATACAGGCGGAGCGTGCATATGCTCGGTTTCAGCGCGGAGCTCCGCGATGAGTTTAATAACACTAGACACGTGACACATAGCTCATACAGAATAAAGTATCCGTGATTAAAGTTTTTATTTCACACATTCTCCTGCACCAAACATTAACCAGCAGGGTGTAGTTATGCACACATATTTCATCAAGTCTTCTTTAAATTAATTATATGTGCAAACTGGACACTGATACAGTGGTGTAGCCTATCTGAACGCGACGACACAATTATTCTAAAAGACTGATTTTGAGACTGCAGTGCTCGTAAATGTAATCAAAGTAGCCTATTATTAGCCCTATTAAATATTCTTTCGCATTTCTCCCTTGTGCTTGGGAGTTTGTTGTCATTTTCTCCGTGCTCATATATTAATATTCATTATTCAGTATAATGAGTGTGTTCTATGTCTGTGCTTCATTGGTTGTTCCCCCCTCCTCTTCCCCCCTCTACACTCCCACTTTTCCAGAGCTGGAGATTTAAAACCTCCCTGTTACAGGACTGTACATTTGTGGCTGAACTACGCAGCTCCTTGACAGAGTTTTTGCAGATCAACAAAGATTCAGTCTCTAACCACCAGGTATTGTGGGAAACTACTAAATGTTTTATTAGGGGTAAATGTATAAGCTTTTCATCCTTTAAAGGTGCAGTATGTAATAATTTTGTCTGCTAGAGGTCGCTAGAGGCCTATTCAAAACAAAGGCGTAGCTTGATGACGGCAAGTTTGAGTGTGGAATCTTGGGACATGTGGTCTCCACCTCAACAGACAGTGCAATAGGACTTGGGAAGAAAACATGTTAATGGATGCGATTATTAACGTTACTGTAGTATAAAACAGAGCAGGACTGAGTGTTGTGGGAGCTGAATGGGGTTGCTGGAGCGATTGCGCAACACACGCCTCACGAGCAGCGGGACTTTTATTATGCTTCCGCTTTACCATATGTATCATATGTATTGACAGCACAATTTTTTATTGTGAGGTTATGATGTAAAAGCTCCTTGCTCTGCTAGCGCTGCCCATGTTCCTTGCTCTGCCAGCGCCACTTAAGCATCTTGCCCTGCCGGCGCCGCCAAAACACCTTGCCCTGCCGGAGCCACTCGAACTCCTTGCCCACGAGCCCGCTACGGACCCCGTTGAAATTCCCAAGAACTTTTTTTGGGGGGTAGTATACCTAAGGGTGGGGAGCTTGTGGGTGGGAGCCCTGCACGGCCGTGGTCATCAGCGGCCTCCGAACTGCCTGTGGCTCCTGACCAGCCGTGGCCGCCCAAGCCACCTGACCTGCCGTGGCTGCCCGAACCACCTGACCCGCCGTGGTTGCCTGAGCCATCGGACCCGCCGTGGCCGCCAGAGACTCCTGACCCGCCGTGGCCGCCCGTGGCACCTGACCCGCCATGGCCACCTGTGGCACCTGACCCTCCGTGGCTGCCCAAGTTCCTGGACCTGCATTGGGGACCCCGTTCCTGTCTACATGCAGGTCTCCAATGCACCCACCCCCCCTCCCTAGCTGTTCCGTTTATGTCGCGAGGACGCGCCTTCCGGGAGGGGGGCATTATGTCATGATCATCGTCTGTTCCTGTCAGTTCCCGGACTACACTTCCCACTATCCTCCCTGTCAGTCACATGTTCACTCCACACCAATCACCTGTTGCCACATACAGCCTAGCACACTACACTGATCACCACACCCAGCTGCAGCTCATTACCAAGACTATAAAGGACTTTCACACACACCACCTCACCGCGAAGTCTTGCTAACTCCTGTTACAATTCTAAGCGTTTATATCCTGCCTGTTTATTGTTATTGTTCCTGCCTGTTACCCGTTGTTGACCCATTGCTGCCTGTCCTGACCTGTGCTTTGTATACCATCTTGTGAGTGATATCTGCCTGTCCTGATCATTGCCTGTTCCTTGACCACGATTCTGCCTGTCCCTTGTGGTTCCTGTTTGCTCCTGATTGACCCTGCCTGTACGACCACTCTCACTTTAATAAAAGCTGCAAATGGATCCCTGCCTGAGTCCGCATTCATTACAATTAACAAATTAATTGATTACTGTTTAGTCAGATGATATGAAAACGATTACCACTTGTTCAACAAATGATGTTTTATTAACAAAATTCGGGAGAAGCAACGTTCAAATAATCTGACTAATCATCACGTCATCTCGGCCAGCTGTCAGCAATCAGTAATCAACATATCTACCCAATCAGCACAAGTGAAAGCATATATATAAGACACGGTCGACTCACCCATATTCCTCGACAGTTTGACAGCATCTGACCCGCCCTAAGTTCCCACCGTGTCCGAAATTATTCTCTGTGTGTCCGATGAAGAATCTTTCGTCCACAAGGTATCTTTGCCACAATCCTCTGGCCTTACTAGGAGCAATTACACCGCCGCCGATTCATCTCGGGGGCACTTCAGCCCAAACAAAACGGTCCCCGCATGCCAAGACGCCGAGGCCGACTTTCGTCACTGCGGTCAAAACCTCCGTGATCTCCTTCCGTGTATTTTCCTAGTTCTGCCCAGTCTATCTTTCCCGCCATAAAGAAATGGACAACAAGGCAGTCGAGCACCAAGCTCGAGTCTCGGGCAATTTCGCCTCTTCCCGTGAAGAAACAGGCCTTCCTCCAGCATCAGGCCGCCGCAGCAGGCCTTTCAGCAAAGCCGCGCCGCAGTGCAGATATCAGTCCCAGCCAGCTGACACTTTCCACCCCATCGGCTCAACCCAGCAAAAGCACAGTTAAAATCCTTCTCGTTTTCTGTCACTGAATTAATTTCCACAGTTATGCCATCTGTATCAATGTTGATCGAGGGAATCCACGTTTTAAACTTTTCTGTAAAGTTTGCCGTTCTAAATTACGGCACGATTGTGGTTTAAACACTCAATCAGCTGATGCTCGTATGACGTTAATATTACATGCATACAGAATCATTGAAACTCGGAACTTATTGTCCTCGCTGTCCAGCGATTTATCAACAAAATCGCTTAGAAACTTAATCATAATATGTATTTCTGTTTAAGTATAACCACTGCTTCAATATTGGAGACGCAGAGACTGGTAGGAAAAATTATTTTCAAATCATTATTTTGATGCATTTAAATAAATCTTACCGTTCCCTTTTCATCTGTATCTGTTTTATAACGAGCATAATTTGTAAGTAACTTAACAAACCAGACAGATAACCAATGAATAAACTATTACGTTGCAGTTTGGAAGTATGGAATTTGAGTAATTTCCAGGTCTGGATAGAAAAGAAACCAACATAAATAAATATAAATGAACAATGTTATACAAGCAGTGTGTTCATGGTACAATTTTAGTGATTGTTGAAAACAATTAAATAAATTCAAGGTGCACATTTTTATTATGCAAAGCTCTGTCTTTTACAAATGGGTCTCTTTTGAGCTTCACTAAATTAAGGCGCTTGTGACTCAAACCAGCAACAGCTAAAGAACAAGGATCATCCAAATCATATTGTACTTTGTTTGATGTTGAATGATCATCAAACAGCAATGATAGTACAAACAGTACTGTCATTTACAGTATCAAACCATTGTGTCAGAGGTGAATATATGCAGGTTTAAAGGATTTCAGGCTGCTTCTGAGAAAATAAGAATATGTACAAAGTTTAATAATCTATCTCTCGGCCCTGCACTGTTTCGCTGAGCTCAGGTTTCCAGTCGCCCCGGATAAACGATGGGTCCAGCCACGTCCATTGAATTTCTGGGATTTAAATCGAATACAGTTAATTTCCAGGCATCAATAGGAATCAATAGGACATTCATGTTCGCTTCCACCTTCCTAAACAGTCCAAACTATTCTAAACAGGAATTACTATCTTCGCTCAGCTTCTTAAACTTCATGATGCGAGTAATTCCACAAGGCCAGTCTTTCATCTTACATCCTCACTCTTGTATCTTCAATTCATGTGCTAGAAACAAGCGTCAGGCCACAGCAGCAGCAAGCCTGGGTCGTGCCCCAGATTCCCCACTTTCCTCCTCCCTCCGCTTAGCCACACACCGTGGCTTTCACCGGCGCCGCACACCATCCAACAATGCCTGCCCCTCTGGTGAATGCCTTCCCTCCTAACGTGATGACGCCTCTACTAGCGGAGCAAGCTCAGCCGTCTCAGCCATTTCATCCCACCATCTTTCACCCTACCTCTCTTTTGTCTTTGGTCTACAGTGTCAACTACGGACCTTAGCGTGAGGCTGCCTCCGCTATCGCCGCAGGCCTAGACGTCCTATTTTCCCCAGCTTCCCTCTATTTCTAACCACCCTGTTCCTTCCCAGGCTCCAGCGGCCAACCCGAGCAAGAGGCTGCCTCTGCTAACGGTGCAGGCCCGGACACCTCAATTTCCATTTCTCAGTTTCCCTCTTTTCTAACCTCCTCATCCCTCCCCTGGCTCCAGGGGCCGTCCCGAGCGTGAGGCTGCCTCCGCTAACGGCCTCGGTCCCAGCCTTTCTTCCTCCTTGCACTTTCCCATAAGCAAAACGCCGTTCACCCTGTCTACTACAACACTGATGCCCATCCCACCAAATGCTACAGCCTTGGAACCAAACCCCGTTGCCAACAACATCAGATCCTCTTAGAAATTCAAGCTGTTGGCAAGAATTGCCTGGAATGTGGACCCATTCTCAACCCCTGTACCTTATTATTCAGAGCTGATATTTCCATAAACCACCTACTTAAAACTATCCTTGACACTTCTCTCAACTACATTCTTCAAGCTGTCTCCCCTAGAACCCTACAATCCATTCTGCATAGGAGCAGCTACTACAGCCACCCAAAAAGGCCTCTCCCAGCATCAGATTCAAACATTTGGTCACTGGTCATCAGAAGCTTTCAAGAACTACATCCAATCTAATCGCTTCCATATTGAAGAAGCCCAACGAACCCCTATCAGCTAGTTTTATCTCCAGCTCGTTCTCTCACACATACCTGCAAGCCGCCATATCCAACTCAACTAATACCATCATTCCAATACAACGGAAACTTTCTATCATTGCCGCAGCAGTGTCGTCACCTCGGCTCCCGCAGGAGCTCAGTTCTTCAGGCCAATTTCTCCACTGCCGCAGCAGTGATGTTGCCTCGGCTCCCGCAGGAGCTCAGTTCTTCTGGCTATTTCCTCCACTGCCGCAGCAGTGATGTCACCTCAGCTCCCGCAGGAGCTCAGTTCTTCTGGCTAATTCCTCCACTGCCGCAGCAGTGATGTCGCCTCGGCTCCCGCAGGAGCTCAGTTCTTCTGGCTATTTCCTCCACTTCCGCAGCAGTGATGTCACCTCAGCTCCCGCAGGAGCTCAGTTCTTCAGGCCAACTTCTCCACTGCCGCAGCAGTGATGTCGCCTCGGCTCCCACAGGAGCTCAGTTCTGGCTAATTCCTCCACTGCCGCAGCAGTGTCGTCACCTCGGCTCCCGCAGGAGCTCAGTTCTTCAGGACAATTTCTCCACTGCCGCAGCAGTGATGTCGCCTTGGCTCCCGCAGGAGCTCAGTTCTTCTGGCTATTTCCCCCACTGCCGCAGCAGTGATGTCGCCTCGGCTCCCGCAGGAGCTCAGTTCTGGCTAATTCCTCCACTGCCGCAGCAGTGATGTCACCTCGGCTCCCGCAGGAGCTCAGTTTTTCAAGCCAATTCCTCCACTACCGCAGCAGTGATGTCACCTCGGCTCCCGCAGGAGCTCAGTTCTGGCTAATTCCTCCACTGCCGCAGCAGTGATGTCACCTCGGCTCCCGCAGGAGCTCAGTTCTTCAAGCCAATTCCTCCACTGCCGCAGCAGTGATGTCGCCTCGGCTCCCGCAGGAGCTCAGTTCTTCAAGCCAATTCCTCCACTGCCGCAGCAGTGATGTCACCTCGGCTCCCGCAGGAGCTCAGTTCTTCAAGCCATTTCTCCACTGCCGCAGCAGTGATGTCACCTCTGCTCCCACAGGAGCTCAGCGCTGTCCAATGTCTTCATCCATATGACGATAACTCTACCGGTCCTTTACTAACCCTTCTAGCAGCACATTCAGCCTAAGCAAGGCAATTTTGGGGGTCATCAGTAATGTTCCGGCTGCTGTCCTGCATTGGTTTGCAATTTTTTGGGGGGAGTAATCTGGGTTCGGGCCAAAATACCGAGCCCGGAGCCCTCTCCTCGGACAGCACGCCAAATACGCATACTACTACGCATACATTTTTCTGTCTGATTATTTGTAAGTGTGAACTCGTGAAATTATGTTTTATTAACAAAATTCGGGAGGAGCAACGTTCAAATAATCTGACTAATCATCACGTCATCTCGGCCAGCTGTCAGCAATCAGTAATCAACATATCTACCCAATCAGCACAAGTGAAAGCATATATATAAGACACGGTCGACTCACCCATATTCCTCGACAGTTTGACAGCATCCCTCCACCACCCCGTCTCCTCACACCTGCTCTGGTTACTTTCCAGAATACTAACCAGAATGGGGGGGAGTAATCTGGGTTCGGGCCAAAATACCGAGCCCGGAGCCCTCTCCTCGGACAGCACGCCAAATACGCATACTACTACACATACATTTTTCTGTCTGATTATTTGTAAGTGTGAACTCGTGAAATATATACACTCGTGTACACTCAAACACAATAATTGGGCATACATAGCAAACGCGAGTTCAACGATTTGCGCGAGTAGATTACATACAAAGTCAATGCAAAGGCGCTATCAGACTATGGATCAGACGTGTCCTCGTGCGGATCTACAGATGCGATGTCCCGTGTTTGGCGTGTATGCCCCATAATACTAATCGTGTTGATCGGTATAATGTCATACGTTTTCTGTAAACATACAGTCAAAACAGATCACCTGTCGAGTAAAACACAAGCGAGATCAGCATCTCTTTCTAGGTGAAGTTTGTCGCGAAGCTCTCTCCATCTAGAAAACGCAACACCGATATTGATCCTCGTTCTTTCTCTCCTCTTGTCCCAAACTCTTCTTGGGTCGTTTGGTTGGCCCGTACGCTTACGTTTACGGGAGCTGTCCTTGTCGACAGAACCAGCGGCAGATGGTAAACAGTAATTATGTTCCATAAATAAGTAACACAATCCACCATAAAACATGCAAGAAGTAAATAAGGAACTGCTTGAAGGAATTTTCTCATGATTTACAAGTAGTTGAAAACATTAGAGATATTGTTAGTAATCAGCTGGACAAAATATATAACACTAGCCTAGTGGTTTTTGGATATTTTACTGTGAATATCTTACAAATTGTACCTTTAATAAAAAGCATAGAGAGAGCCGTAAAATTTAATTAGAAAATTAAATCAATTTACTACAGAAAGACATTTGTATACTTCCGAATCCAGCACTGACCCAACTAATTTTGATTTATTCCTTAAACATCAGTCTTCCTAAATGAAATGACTCTCAACGCAATATATTGGATAGCACATTGACAATCTGGGAATTAAAATCTGCCCTGGACTCCATGAGCACTAATAAAGCCCCTGGGTTAGATGGGATTCCCCCAGAGTTACTGAAGATATTATGGGATATAATAGCACCCTTGATTCTCAACTCTCTTAACTTTGCTTTAGAAACAGGTGCTTTACATAGGGACCAAAACACAGTTTTAATAGTTTTGCTGCTGAAGAAAGGGAAGGATCCACTTGAATGCTCTAGTTATAGGCCAATTTGCCTTCTGTCCACAGATTCTAAGCTGATGGCAAAAGTTTTGGCCCTAAGATTGAATAGATGTGTAGGAGATTTGATAAGCCATGATCAATCTGGCTTTCTAAGGGGGAGATTTGCGGCGGACAATATACATAGGCTTCTTCATATTGTGCAACAAGCAGACTCCTATACAGCTTCTTCTGCAGTTCTTTCTCTGGATGCAGAGAAAGCATTCGACCGAATTGAGTGGAATTTTTTGTGGTCTGTCCTAGAGCATTTTGGATTTGGCTCTTTTATCTTGCAAGCTGTTAAAACTATTTATTTTAATTGTTCAGCCAGGGTACTTACTGGTGCTTCTATTTCTCCTTCCTTCTGTATTGGCAGGGGCACTTGTCAGGGATGTCCCCTGTCACCCCTGCTTTTTAATTTATCATTGGATAAATTAAACGACGAAACCTACAAATTCACAAAACTAACAGAATGCATAGCTGACATTAAAAACTGGATGACAAGAAATTTCTTATTATTAAATTCAGAAAAAATTGATATCCTAATCTTTGGACCAAAAACTTCCTCACGAAAAAACCTTGAATACTCTCTAACACTTGACGGGTGCTCCATTAAATCTTCGTCCTCAGTTAGGAACCTGGGTGTGCTCTTTGATACCAATCTTTCATTTGAAAGTCATGTTTCTAGTATCTGTAAAACCGCCTTCTTCCATCTAAAAAATATATCTAAATTACGACATATGCTCTCAATGACAAATGCGGAACAGTTGGTTCATGCATTCATGACCTCAAGACTAGATTACTGTAATGCTCTACTGGGTGGTTGTTCTGCTCGGCTTTTAAACAGACTACAGTTGGTCCAAAATGCGGCAGCTAGAGTTCTTACTAGAACCAGAAAGTATGACCATATTAGCCCAGTTCTGTCAACATTACATTGGCTCCCTATTAAACATCGTATAGATTTTAAAATCTTGCTACTTACTTATAAAGCTCTAAATGGTTTAGCTCCCCAGTATCTAAGCGAGCTCTTGGTGCATTATAGTCCTTCACATCTATTGCAATTTCAGAATTCAGGCCAGTTGATAATACCCAGAATATCAAAATCAACTGAAGGCGGCAGATCCTTTTCCTATTTAGCACCTAAACTCTGGAACAATCTTCCTAGCATTGTTCGGGAAGCAGACACACTCTGTCAGTTTAAATCTAGACTAAAAACACATCTCTTTGCTCTTGCATACACATAACACATTATCAATACATTAACATTTTTCAAATCCGTTAAAGGATTGTTACGCTGCAATAATTAGGTCGGCCGGAACCGAGAACATTTCCTAGTTATACCTGTACATCAGAATAAGAATGGCATTGTGGCAAGGGGGGCGTGGTTTAGCGGGGTCTGCAACAGGAGGGAGCGTCTGGGGATGTGCGGTGATTGAACGGGTTGAATGTAAATCACGAACACCTGTTTCTTGTTCCAGTAATTGGCGTGGAGACAGGATAAAATGCCAGGAGAAGCAGGAGCGTGGGAGAGAGAGAGGGTCTGCTGACAGTCGCTGTGTGAGCCGTGCTCGTTCCATGGAGTGAAGCCCGTCCTTGGATGTGGAATTATTGAGTGTGCGTTGCACCGTCTTTTTGTTTATGTGTTTGATTTTTCTCTGGTGAGAATAAAGACTGTCAGCAGCCAAAGCCGATCCCTGTCCTCTTCCTTCCCACTATACAAGAACCTTTATTACACTGGTGCCGAAACCCGGGAAGGAAGACGGAAGCCGCCGCCATGCAGGCACCCCCGCCGCTGGAATGCCGTTTGCGGATATCATCGCGTCCCTCGCGGCCTTCATCAAGAACAACATCGGGCCCTGCTGGACCTCCGAAATGATCAGGAGCGCCGCTTCGAGGCGATTGTCCAGGGCCAGCAGGAGGACCGCGAGAGGTTCCGGAGCTGGATAGCCCGGGAGGTTCCCGCGGAGACCAGTGCGGCAGCTGCTGGCTCCTTCCAGCTGCCACTGCAGAAGATGGGCCCGCAAGATGACCCGGAGGTCTTCCTGGACCTATTCGAAAAGACTGCGGAGGTGTCAGGTTGGCCCCGGGACCAGTGGCCCATGCGGCTCGTCCCGCTGCTTTCGGGCGAGTCGCAGGTGGCAGCGCAGCAGCTGCCCATCCAGAACCTCCTGGTCTTCAACGACCTCAAGAGGGCCATCCTGCAGCGGGTCGGCCGCTCCCCCGAGCAGCACCGTCAGCGTTTCCGGTCTCTGGAGCTAGGGGAGGCGGGCCGGCCTTTCGTGTTGGCCCAACAGCTCCGGGACTCGTGCCACAAATGGCTGATGGCCGACGGAGGTGGCGTGGAGCAGATGATCGATCGGGTGGTGCTGGAACAGTTCACCACTCGGCTTCCGAAGAAGACCGCCGAGTGGGTCCAGTGCCACCGGCCCACGTCGCTGGATTCGGCCATCCAATTGGCGGAGGACCACCTGGTGGCGTGCCCAGGGGTCGGCGAACCCTGCCAACTGTCTCTCTCTCTCCCTCTCTTCCTCCCCTCTCTCTCTCCAGACCTGTCCCTCTACCTAGGTCCCGTCCGCCCGGCCCCCCTCGTGTTCCGCCCCGGGGGCGGGGTGGAACGGATCATCGGCAGTTCGTGGCGCTGAGAGCCCCACCCAGGGGGGCGGGACTGGCCACCGCCGGGCTGGACCCTGCACCTGCTTCTCCCCTCTCTCCACGCCAATCATTCGGCCCGTTCTCCGCCACTGCAGCGGCGGGCAGGTCTGGGCCGGCCTGTTGGCGTTGCGGGGACCCGGATCACTTCATAGACCGGTGTCCAGTGATGGAGGTGGGGACATTGATCCGGGTCCCGGACGACCTGCAGGTCGCCCCCGGTCAAGCTGGTCAGTACCAGATACCAGTGAGTATCAAGGGAGGTACATATCAGGCTTTGGTGGACTCAGGTTGTAACCAAACCTCCGTGCATCAAAGCCTGATTTCATCCGGGCATTGGATACAGGCCGCATGGTTAGGGTACGGTGTGTGCACGGGGATCGCGAGTTATCCGTTGGTGTCAGTCAGGATTCTATTTAGGGGACAAAAGCATAGTGTGGAGGTGGCAGTTAATCCGCACCTCCGGCACCCGATAATTTTGGGGACGAATTGCTTGACCGGCTCGGTACAGCTCGCTTTTATTCGACACTGGACTTAACGAAAGGGTATTGGCAGATCCCTTGTCTCCATTATCCAAAGAAAAGACCGCTTTCACGACGCCGTTTGGATTACACCAATTCGTGACCCTTCCGTTCGGCTGTTCGGGGCACCGGCTACCTTTCAGCGACTCATGGACAAGATCTTACGGCCCCATGCTGCATATGCGGCTACCTATCTGGATGACATTATTATTTTTAGTAATGATTGGCAGCGGCATATGCAGCATTTGAGGGCTGTCCTGAGGTCGCTGAGAGGGGCTGGGCTCACGGCCAACCCGAAGAAGTGTGCAATTGGGCGCGTGGAAGTAAGGTATCTGGGCTTCCACTTGGGATATGGACAGGTGCGTCCCCAAATTGATAAGACAGCAGCGGTTGCAACCTGTCCGCGTCCCAAGACCAAAAAGGAGGTCAGACAGTTCCTCGGGCTGGCGGGATATTACAGGAGGTTTGTTCCTAATTATTCGGACCTCACCAGCCCGTTGACTGATCTGACTAAAAGGATGCACCAGATACGGTCCAGTGGACGGAGCTGTGCCAGCAGGCCTTTACCCAGGTGAAGGCTGCTTTATGTGGCGGGCCGTTACTTCATTCCCTGATTTCTCTCTCCCCTTTTTGTTGCAGACAGACGCGTCGGACAGGGGGCTGGGTGCGGTCCTGTCCCAGGAGATAGAGGGTGAGGAGCGGCCGGTGCTGTACATTAGCCGCAAGCTCTC